>NW_013952780.1:272256-275093 GCF_001266775.1 Austrofundulus limnaeus
GTCATGGGCGGGGTGTGTGTGTGTGTGTATGTGTGTGATGCAATTTACTTGGCATCTGAAAATACATTTCCTCAAAGGTATTTTGAATCTGAAAAGAGCTTCACTGAGTGAGCAGTAGCGTTAAGAGCAGCAGACAGTTAAGTTTCACTTTCAGTTTGCTCTGTTACTGCTGAGAGCCTGCAGGAGTCATGAGCGGCCGGAGTGTGTGGGTTGGTGGGTGGGGAGTTGTGTGCCGTGATGAGGAAGCTCGGCTTAAAGACGTCCCAGGGGTGTTTCTGGTACCAAAAGGTGTTTCTGGTCCCAAAAGGTGTTTCTGGTACCAAAAGGTGTTTCTGGTCCCCACCTGTCGTTTTGCTCCTCAGCATGGCTTCATAAAAACGCTGCAAAATTTCTCAAACATGCATGAATGAGTCAAAACAAGGCTTTGGACATGTTTTTAATGAGTATAACATTATAAAGTGATATAAATTTCAAAAAAGTTAATTTTACATGATATTGCCCCTTTAGTAAATGCTTGTGGTCCAGAGACATTCACCGGCGAGCAATTGATGATAGACTGGATTATCTCAGGGACAGCATGATCCAAACTGTTGTTTGAGACAAAATGTTAAAAATAAATATGGCACTTTAACTTCAGTGAAATTGTTTTTATTTTGTACAGACATTGTTTCCCTTTGGAATTCAGGAGGCCATCACAGTAAAAGCAGGCATAATGTCCCTGACAGGAGATATGTGATGTCATTTTAATATTGGTTTGTTATATTGGGTAATATCGGAATTAAAAATTAAGTGTTGAACAATATCGGCATATCGAATATATGCAAAAAGTCAATATCGAGCATCTCTAGTATTAGTTTATAGCTCCTTGAGGTTATCTTTAAATTTCTTCCTTTTGTGTTTTTTATTTTATTTTTTTATTTATTTTTTTTTGTGGGTGTCTTGGATTCTATTGTGTTATTGTTTTTATCTAAGGCCCTGTGTACTTTAAACATGTTCTGTCAGTGTGTCCCTGTGATCTGAAGTGGTCTTTGGCCCCGCCCCCTTTGCACCCTTGGTCCACACTTCACTGATGCCCGCTTCCAAGGCCCTGTCCCAATACCCACACTCCCACCCTCGTTCCACCCTTGTGCACTTCAAATGTGCGTTCATGTTGAAGGGTTTGAGTGCGTAGTGTCCCACATTCTCCACATCCGCCCTTCGCCCCGCCCATTTCGGGTACTATTTCTGCCCTTAGTCTGCATTTTTATGGACTTCAGCGAAGTGTATTACCCACAATTCATTGCTGCATGTGACGTCAAATTAGCTGAATCTCCTCAAAACTCTGCTGACATGTCGGGTCTGTGATTTAAGTTAAAAACTCACTGGTAAAACAGTGGACTCAATTGAGTTGTAACATTCAAGTTTATATTCACATAAATAACACACATTCGACGTAAATTATTATTTTGGGTTTTCTATAATTGATTTATGTATTTTACATTTTTGTTCCAACATTTGTAAGCTGTTTGTTGGGCAGTGGGATTTTAAAAATGAATATCTGTTTAAAGCAAAATGTGGAACTTGAATAATTCACCACCACCACTGAATTATGAGAAATGTCTGTATATGACATAGAGAAGCCTAATTTAATACCCTGTTAAAAAAACTAAAAAGCCCCAACTTGACARCTTTTCTCATAATTCAGCTAAAGTRGGGTGACCAGATTTCTGACACTAAATCTGGGGGCATTTCCAGCTCAGAGATAAAATATAGCTAAATGTTATGAAGATGATATGAAGAAATGGGGACAGTTAACGTTTCATGAATATTTTTACATAGATATTTATACAGCAGAATGTGTCTCTACACTGTTGTTAGTATTTCATACGAATAATAAAACAAATAAAATAGCTAATAATAGTAGTAGTGGTAATTGAGTACTAAAACTGTGTGTGGGGGTAAACCAATGTGAGTGAGTGTTGTGTGTGTATGTGTACATGTATCACAATGTAGACATAATGTACCGGTAACCACAATTCCCTCTAACAACATTAGATCTAAACAAACTGAAACATACTGAAAATTTACAATTTAAATAACAAACTTTGAGTCGTGCTAATCACTATCCTCACCAGTGCTAACGCCAGCTTGTCCATGCTAGTGGTTAGCCTCTCCGATGCTAACGCAAATGAATGGTGTCCTTCTCATTTGCCAGCACCAACCTCAGTCTTGTTCTTTCGGACATATCCCAAAGTTCGTGACCATGGGTATGTAGACTGATCAGTAAACAGAGAGCTTCTCCTTACAGCTCAGCTCCCTCTTCACCACAACAGACCAGTACAACATCCACAATACTGCAAAAGCTGCATTAATACATCTGTCAATCTCACGCTCCATTCTTCCCTCACTCAGAAGATACTTGAACTCCTCCACTTGAGGCAGAATCTCACCCCCAACCAGTAGAGATCGATCCACCCTGTCCTGACTGAGGACCATGGCCTCAGATTTTTAAATCTTTGTTGCTTTTTATGTTGCGATGAAGAAGTACAGGCAAAATATCCTAAGTACCGCTATATGTTTCCTGCTCAAACTGTTTTCATTCTTCAGTAAACTGTGAGGCTATCAGCTGGTGAGGACCATTGTAAAGAAACAAAAAAATACAGAGATACAGAGAGGTATTTCCATTTTTTTCTGTTTCTACTGAAATACACAGGACCTTTATTATTGTTCTGCAGTATCTGATGACCGGCTGTGTTTGAGCATTCCTCAGTATAATACTATAGAAAAGGGTTCAGACCGTTATTTAAAAGAAAGAAAAATAAAAGCCCACTTTTAAGATTCTCTAAGATATATATATA
>NW_013952780.1:275233-280995 GCF_001266775.1 Austrofundulus limnaeus
GTGTTTGAGCAGATAGGCTCAATGGGTTTCAATCTGCTCTTTCACACAGTCCATCACCTCACACAACACATTATTCCTTCAGCTTTCATTTAACTCATTGAATGCATCAAGAGTCAGACGCAGGCCAAAGATTTCAGTCGTATAAATCACTTGATCTTCTTTGCAGGATTTATGAGGACAGTTTCTCTGGTCAGACCTGTCGTTGACACCGCGCTTGTCTTTGATGCTTTATGATCTGTGAAATAGATTCTGCACAAGTTGGGATTTTCTGATTCCTTCCTCTGCTGCCAGGAGATGAAAGGCCTTTATGTGGAGGCTTGACAGATAGGGACGACACGTGGTTCTTGCCTCAGTCAGACAGCCAATCAGATCATCTGACAGTTCAGTCGTGACACCAGCCGTGACCTGTTCTCAACCATCACCTACACTCACAGCCCTTAACTTCATTCCCTGTATGGTTTTGCTTCCACATCCTATAAGAGTCAACAACAGACATGAAATTATTTCATTTCAGCTCTAGCTGTAGGCCAAGAATGATAAAGTTTTTGCTTGGGTTCATTTGTCTGCATTTCTAGAAAAATATATACTGGACAAAGTTTAATGTAACACAAAGTAATCATTAAATGAACATCTACAGTACAACTGATAAACCTTTGGGGTCAACCCAATCCAAGATGGCTGCCACAGCTGAGCGACATTAGCATACCGGTACATGACTAACTTGTCCATTTAACAGATAATGTTCTAAACTGTGGTAGTAGCTGATAGTCATCCCTGACTCATGCTCCATGCTAATTGATCACATAAAACATGTTTTCAACATTTTGAAATGACCTATTTGTTTTAATGCTGGCTGACTGTTAGCAAAATATCTAATGAGCCACTGAACGCATTTAACAAAACTTTCAAGATGTAACTAATTGATGTAATTTTACAACTGATTACTTTTTGGAGTTACACTAATTTGAGATGCAGGGCCGGCCCTTGGCATAGGCAGTATGGACAAATGCTGAGGGCACCATCCAAGCATGGGTCTTATGCAGCAGAAGTCTTACATGTTATGTGGGCGGAGTTTGCCCTAATCATTATTGGTGGAGTTGGTGTGTGGGCGGAGTTTGTCCGAACCACGATTAGTCAGATTAACTTGTCTTGTTAAGCAACTTAAAAGAGGAAGTAATGGTAATAGTAAAATAATACAATTTATTGACTGTCTACAGTTTAAAATGTAGACAGTCACTAATTAAAGTTGAGTAAACTCGGTTTAGTAGAACCARTTGCCCAGTTGGTTCAGTAAATTCAACACTTATTATTTTAGAGTGCAGAAACAAATCCTTTCATGATGAGTTCTTGTCTTGTTTAAATGTGTAAGTATGAAATATTAAAATTATTATGACATACAGTATATTATATTAAAATTAAAAAGTAAAGAAGTAAAAATAAAAATTTTAAATTTTGAATCTAACAAAATAATAATAAAACTTGTGATTAAAAGATATTTGGTTAAATTACAAATCCTCAAAAAAATTGCCTAAGTATTGTAATTATTGGAGCCACACTTTTTTGGTGTGCTGATTACCATGGAAAACACAGTTTTTTGACCATTGTCATTGTCTTTTTGTCAGCTATGTTTTTTTTATTATTGTGTTGTGGCAAACGTAAACTTTTGATTGCTCTGTTAACGTTATTTCACAACGTTAACTTTCACATGTTGGAGAGTGCAAGATGAAATAAATGCCCTTTAATTGTGATCAAGCATTCATTCATTCATTGGATCCAGGACACCAATGCGTCAATTAAGTGCTAGTCAGCAGCCCCTTAGTGGCTAAGGTTAATTTTATTTTTATTTATTTATTTACTTGTTAATAACAAGCCACTATAGTAATGAAGTAAATGTACTTAGCTACCATACACCTCTGGTAAAATGTTCAAATGGCTGAAAATTGCAGTTTTGAGTATATTTTTCTTACAAAATTTTCTGGGGAAATATACCCCTGGACCCCCCTAGAACAGCTTCACTCCACAGCTGCTGGTTAACATGAACAGGTGCAGATAAGAGGTAGACTCCTGACATTCTGTTTCAAATGAATTAAATTAACTATTTTAAATGGACAACCTGCTTTCTAAATAAAGAAAAAACAACATCAATGACAAAAGTATTTAATTTGATATGTAAATATATGTTAATTGTCCGTGGGATTTGAAAAGTTAAACAAGTTGCATCACATTGGCTAGGGCCGGTCCTGTCAAGATGGCCGCCACAACTTAACCTCAGCCAACACAAAGATGTGACTTGAGTTAAACTTTGAGATTTATCCAACATGTTCCACAAAACCTTACGCGTCATGTTATTGTGAATAACATTTATGAAGTTTGACCAAAACAGCTCCATCACTTCTCAACACATGATCTTAGTTTAAAACCTGAAAAGTAGTGAGTGAAATGCATTCCTTCAAGGAATGCTGGGCCTCCAATTTTCAAATAAATTATATCAGTAAGAAATTATATTTGTTGTGCGGTTTCACAACTCTTCATTACCTTCCTGCTGACAGCTCCACCTGGTTATCGAAGCATTTCCTTTACACAAGACAAAGTGAAGTGCCAAGTTTAATATTTTGTTGCAGCACAAAGAATTTTAGCCGAAACCCAGATGCACTACTGCTTTGATGTTTTCACAAACTAAGATTTATTTATTTAGAGCAGGCTTCTGCAGGAACGATGCAGCGGACAGCCAACCCAGATCTGTCTAACTCTGATGAAAAGTCAGACAGAAACTCTAATGATGGAGTTCTGTGTAAATATAAAAAAAATAATAAAAACAAAAACACAAGAAAACAAAATAAAGCACAAAGAGAAACAGCACAGCTTCCTGCCTGCTGCATCAAATAGTGCCCAATTTGCCCAGCATGAGCAGGAGAAATGACAGAAGAAGAAATGAAACAGAGCAAAAAGCACAAGAAAATGTTTGACCAGTTTATTTTATAAATCCTGCAGATGAAAACCAAAAGTCGTGCTGTGTATACACATTTTAAAGAAGGAAGGGGGGGTGGGGGGCGTCCGCCTGGGGAGAGAGAACGCTGCATGTTCTGTGCGATCCAGGAGATGTTTTGTTTTTACTTTTATTAAGTCAAAATGAGGAAGCAGTGATGATCAGTTAAACCCAAAATCTCATTGATTTAGAAGTCCCACCTTGAAAATGAGTCCATCTTTAATACAGTCAGATGTCCGTCCTGCTGAAGATCATCTGTAAGAACCTACAGCTCACTGTGACAAAACACTTTTCTCTTTTCTTTCAGTTAATGTTGTTTCTGATGCGTTTCSCTGCAGCACCTTTAGAATGTGCGGCACAAACAGAGATCTGCTGCATTATGATGCAAATCAGGTTTGTGTTGGTCACACCTGCTGAATGGGATGCAGCAGCACTAAGTGATGCAGAAACAAAGCAAATAGTTGTAAATGAAAGAAAGAAAGAAAGAATGAATGAAACAGCAGATGGAGCAGATGAAACAAAACATGTAAACTTAGTGAGTTTGTGAATTTTTTTGTCATTGCAATAAGAMATTTTCAGAGAAGCATTTGTGCAAAAATGAGAAGATTTGTCAAATTCTGGTGGATCGTGGGAACTTTGTGTTGTGCAGACTCAACAAACTCCTCCATAAATAAAAGTGAAACTTTATTGTCGAACCAGCAGATTTGCACAAGCTCCCTTCACATTCCAGTATATTTACAGGTTTTTATTGTTCTTGGTGAACTAAATTTGTGACTTTGTTATTTATGTCTCCAAGCACTGCAGCAAGGATTGATGTGAACAATGCAGTTTGGGGGACAACAAAGTCATCACGTAGCAGCTTCTTTTACTTTATCTTTACCTATAAATGCTAAGGGGGCAATGATACAGAAAATTCATGGTTTAATTTGGTTTGATACTTTAGTCTCATAGTTCAATATTTTTGAGACAAAAAAGAGAAATTCCCATGTCCTGCTTACTTGAAATTTATTGAAATAATTATGAACATTTGTTTAACCTCAAAAGTACAGTTTTTAAAGGGGCAATATTATGTGTTTCTCAGGCATATATTTAAATACTATACTGTAACAAATTATCTCTGTCACTTTTAGCTGCTATAGAAATGCTTTTATGCTTAAATAGAAACTTATCTTTCCATCACTTCCTCTTCTAAACACCTTGAAATTGGCTTCTGTCTCTTTAAGAACCACCTTCCACTTCTGCATAGTCCATTTCGTGTGTGTGTGTGGGTGGGTGTGTGTGTGTGTGTGTGGGGTGGCGGGGTGGGGGGTTGCGCTATGATGCAGTGAACTTGGCATCTGAAAATACATTTCCTCAAAGGTGTTTTGAATCTGAAAAGAGCTTCACTAGCTGCATTTCCATTGCAAACATGGACTAAACTTTGTCGATATTCTGTTAATGTCGAAAAAACAGTTTTGCAACTGCAGTGCTTCCATTAAGTAAGAAATGCTATTAAAGTCACGCGTGAATACGTTTGTTCTTGCGATAAGTCATTACAAACATGGYGGYGATGGATGTAAACACATAGCATGTTGCTACCGTGACACTAGCGCACATCATCAGAGGAGACATCGGCGTCTTTTAWCTAGGCTTTCCAGCGGTAAGCCAATACTTGGGAGCGGCTACATATGCTGTGTTTTTGGGAAATGGTAGTCGGTAAGTTATTTTACTACTTCTGTGGTATTACTACTACTTCTACTTCCTGTTATCGTCTTCGTCGTYGTCTTTTTCGCCAGTAGAAACATCCGGATGTTGATCACGTGACTCCCATGATGCGAAAAAAGTGTTTCCATTGCAGTTTTGCGAAAAACACCAATTTCGATACAGCCGAAAAACCACCTCACCTAAGCGCAAAAACATTTTTTCGAAAACCGTAATTTTTTCGAAATTGACGTGTTTCCATTGAGTAAATTTATTTTTGAAATTCTTATTTGCTTATTTTCATGGTCAATGGAAACGCAGCTAGTGAGTGAGAAGGAGCTCAGCAGACAGTTTAAGTTTCACTTTCACTCTGCTTTGTTACTGCTGAGGGACTGCAGGAGTCATGGGTGAGTGGTGGGGAGGTGTGCTCCGTGATGAGGAAAGACACATCCCAGAGGCATTTCTGGGGCCTCATGTATAAACGGTGCATACGCCTAAAAAAGTTGTGTGCGCCAGGTTCTACGCCCACGTTGTGATGTATAAAAACCAACGTTGCRTGAAAGGGTGCGTAAATTTACGTAGACTTTTCACCTGCCATGAGAATGTGTGGCACCCACACAAAGTTTTTCAGTCGACAGTTTTAACCCACAAAGTCATGAATCTGACCTGAATCCACAGAAATATGACTCTGTTCTGTTTTCTATACGTAAGGAGCGTCTGAACACGCTGTTAGATTTTTATTTTAGTTTGATTTTCGAACAATCATGAAACTGAACCCCGGGACTGAAAATCATTCAACTTCAGACAAGAAAATAAATCAGCCTAAAACTGATCAAAAGAACCTCAGTCCAGTCTGTAAACTGTTTTAATATTTTTGTTACATAGGCCTAGTTGAAAACCTTTTGGGTCCCGGGCCGGAAAAACCCGACACATACGTGCGGCATAAAAAATAAATAAAAGGCTGAAGAGAGGCAGCAAAATCAGATGCAAATGGTGGCTCACTGTATGGTAAGAATAATTGTTTTTTCTGTCCTGATGCATCTCAGTAATCCAGGTAAAAAATCAAAAAGAAAAAAATTGTATAGGTCTTCTGGAC
>NW_013952780.1:285259-287965 GCF_001266775.1 Austrofundulus limnaeus
CTTAGTACATGTTTGGTTGTTTTTTGGGATACGTCTATTTTGGAGTTGTAGCCCCACCTGGAGAAAATTCCACCAGCCGCCACTGCGCAGGAACATGCGTGCGCACGGTTTTATACGGTTTTATACATCTGATTTTTTATACRTCTGATTTGTTTTGGTGCTGCGCACTTTTCTACATGTGTCTGTACGTCAACTTTTAGTGTGAAAGCTGCGCAATCCTTTATGCATGAGGCCCCTGGTCTCTACCTGTCGTTTCGCTCCTCAGCATGGCTGCCTAAAACGCTGCAGGATTTCACAAACATGCATGAATGAGTCAGAGCAAGGTTTTGGGCATGTTTTTTTTATGAGAGTATTACATTATAGCATGATATAAAACTCAAAAAAGTTGATTTTACATGATATTGCCCCTTTAAATTAAATGTTGCTGAAACAGCAAGTTTCTCGGTGGATCTGAGTTTTACAATGTAGCCCAGGTGAAGTAGTCGAACACAGATCCACTGATCCTTCAACACAGAGCATCTTCAGAAGACAAGTTGATAAAATAAATTTTAAAAATCTGTATTGTTTCAAACATAGTGTGTATTTAACCTAAAGTACTGTATTAAACAGTTTGATACAGATTCATGGATTGTTGCACCCCTAATAAATATATTTCAACCAGGGGCAGAGCTAGATTATATCAGAAAGGGTGGCTAAGGTGTTTTAGGGGGGCACATGCAAATAAAGAAAAACTCTAGATTTGAAAATTCAAGATAGTCACCACAGCTAATTCCAAATGGCTTTAATTCAGCAGTTTACAAAATACCGAGTTGAATTTTATGAGAGCATAGCTAAGAATGAACCAACATATAGTCACAACATATCATTGAGACATTTCTAGACACACAAAGCTGAAGATTAGTGTAAAAGTAACTGAAAACAATCATCAAAATTCTAACCAAAAATTCAATATGGCCACCACAGCTACTTTAAGGCTATCATTTAAAATTTTAAGACCTATTGAGATGAAATTTCTTGTGGGGTAGCTAAGAATGATCACATGCTGATGACCATTGGTAATGCAAAACTAAACAACATTTTTTCACAGGGCTATACGTTTTAAACCTACACAGCTGAAAATCTGTGCAGTACAGCAGTATTAGAGAACAATATTTAACCAAATCTAAATGTAAATAAAAAAAATTCAAGGTCCTCACCCACTTTTCAATTGTTTGGGGGGTGGCAACTGTGGTGGCTAATCATGTGCCAGAGGTGGCACTTGCCATCATGGACACCCCTCTGGCTCCGCCCCTGATTTCAACACAYTTAAAAACATAGAACAAAATGTGTTCTTGGTTGATTTATTAAGGAATACATTTTAAGTTACAAAAAAATTTATTATTTTGAAAGATGATTTGCAGCTCTAGTTGTAGCAGTTTTTGTGGAACCTAGAGCATTTCTAACTGAATTATTAAAATATTTCAGCCAGAATACTCGTGCACTGCAAAAATGAGAATAGGTACAATATTGGGTTTAAATCTAGATTACTGACATTTTTGTGGCAGCTGTGTAAGTTTGATATGATTGTTTAATTCAGGAACAGATAATTTAAAAAATGTTTGATTTCTCTTTGCTGTCACAACAGCACCATCTAATGACAAGAAGTAAGAACAATAACAGAACATCAGTTAATTCACTGTGTAAACCTTAGAACCTCACATCTTGCCTGACACCAGAACAAACAACTTTATTAACATTTTCTCAGATTATTATTACTGAAATGAAAAATAAAATGTCTGCAGTAACCACTCTCTTGGCATAAATGTTATTAAATGCAAATAGTTTTAGTTTTAAATTTCAAAACTATGAAAATTTCAACTCCAAAACACAAGACCTTCTTTCACATTATTTTACCTTTTTCTGAACAAACATTTTCCTACAGTAACCACAATTAGTTTCAAGTTTAATAAATCACACTGTGKGTGCTWAATGGTTCTATCTACATTACTTTCTCCCCATATTTTGTGTCGTCTGCTCATCGTCATATATTATTCACAAAGACAAACGAGCAGAATGGATTGAAACTGCTGTTTTGCTGATCTGACAGATGCAATCATTGGTGCACACGGTCAATAAACTTTGCGCGTGCAATTAAGTTTTCACGTCATTTTACACATGCAAATCGGCTCTGCGGCRCTTTGTGAGCATTCTTTAATTATTTGAATTACTACAGCCTAACTCATTTTGTATGTSTGTTTTTGTCATTCTGTGTTATCTCCCTCTTGTGTTCCCTCATCACACATTCTCCTCAGTCTGTTTAGCTGTTCAGTTATCATCCTCACCTTTAGTGATCCCCAATCAGTCTTCCTCCCAGGTGTTCCTCATTTCCTCGTTCCCTCTGTTTGTTTAAATACTGGTCTCCACACACTTACTGGATCATTGTAAGTCTTTGCCGAACTGTCTTGTTTCTCCTCGTGTTCCTTGTGTCTTAATTTATTTAGCTGCCCTGACAGCTTTTTGGTTTTTGTTTAATGAAATCTTTTTATTATACTTTATACTCCGTCTCATTTATGCACCAAAACCTGACATATTCAGCAGCTACAGAACATCATGAAGCAACAAGAGTCAGCACCTGCAAAGAATTTAGAGTTAATGGGCCTCATGCAAGAAGATGTTCGTATTCTTATCCTAAATTTCTCTTACTTTTGTTCGTACAAAGGGTTCGTA
>NW_013952780.1:288961-290989 GCF_001266775.1 Austrofundulus limnaeus
GCATTAGTCTGTGATATTTTCTCTAGAATAGAGTTTTTTAATGAACTAATCTTCCTCTATGGCATCTTCTGCTGTTTTGTGGTATTGTTTCCTCATTAGCACCATCTAGTGTTCAGTTGGTGAACTGCAGCAGTGATAGAAGGAGAAGCACAGCAACACTGAAAATGTGCTTCATCTTGATCATATTGATCAATATTCCAGAAAGAAATGATGCAATCACATTTATAATGTAGAAATAAAATGATAGCTTATTATTGACTCACTGAAAGAGAGGCAGTTTCATCCATTTGCATTAATTTTGCCTTCGTTTTTGTTTGTTTATTGTGAGGCACGTTTCATGTKTTATGTAATTATAAATCAAAACCTGCCGGCAGTAAATAATTAGTCATAATTACCAGCATTGAAATTTGTTTTATTTTGTTGACATTTTTTTGAATTGCTGCTGAATCATCTCACTTTTAACTGCTCATATACCTTTAATAAATTGGATCAGTGGTAGAGTAAGGAGAAAGCTACAGATCAGAGAGGCACAACCTTTGTTCGTACCTTTTCCTACATCAAAAGTTCTGAACTAGCCTTTCATGTAACAATTAGAGAATATCTGACCTTCATTTTAATCAAATGCATCAAAGTGAAAGCAGATTTTACAAAGCACTCATTCATCTGAAATCTGTAAATGTGATTTGCTGCAAATAAAAACCAGTTAGAGYAGTTTTGAAAATCTCACAGCTTCTGAGATTCAGCAGATTTGTCTCCATTTGGCCATCAAAGTCCTCTGAGCATCTCCTGATCTCATTAGGGGGAAGTCTGAGAGTGAAGATGACTTTATTGAGCTGCGGACAGGCACATCTGACAGCTCAGTGAGAAGGGGAGCCTGAATACCTGGAAGGGGGGGGGGGGGCAAGGGGAGTGTTTAAAAGACACCCAAATAAAGAGTAATGAATGCAGAGAGGAGTGCAGACATCTCTTTCATCTTCAGGCAGGCTTGAGTCACTCTTTCATCATCATTGTGTGAAAATATGTGCATGCTCATTGCACGTACACGTTTACCTGCGGGGGAGGAAGACACGTTTCACTTTCAAAGAATATCCCACCTTTCCTCCAACCTTTCAGGTCCGGCTGTGCTTGGCAGCAGACAGAAAAGTGATTAAAGGCACGGAACACACCCACTGAGAGGAGCGAGCAGGTGACAATTATTTACCCTGAAATTAGCCTTGTTGTTGTGTCTGATGAATGTGTGTGAAAATAAGAAGTGAAAGCTCAGGCTGCAGACTTCCAGCACAGCAGAACAACACCCGGGGACTGTTTGAAGAGCCCCTCATCAGGGTGATGGAGAACAACGTGACAAACTACACTTTCTAGTAGCTTGTAAAAGCTAAAAATATTCAAGGGTCAAGAGGTTTTATTCTGTGATCTCCTTCAGTCAGCTGACATGATTAAAGTCGAGTCACATCAAGTCAGTTGTGTTTTTGTGAGTCACACAATCAGAGTAAGTCTAAAGATGGAATCTGTTCATCACTTTACTCTGGACTGAAATATCTCAGCAGCTCATGTTGATTCTCCTGCATTACAGAGAAAAAAACTTGTTTACAAACCTTTCTGCTGTTTAAGTGAAATGTTTCTGCAACTATTAATTAAGCTTTCTATTTACTGTAGATAGGAAGTCGCTATTTAAATCTAGCAACAGTGTCACAACCAGCCCAGTTAGAACTGGGAAAAATAATTAAAGGGGTCATTATGTGAAACCAACTTCTTTGAGCTTTATTTCATGTTATAATATCATTCCCTCATCAAAAACATACCCAGTGTTGCTTTGACTCATTCATGAATGTTTGAGAAATCCTTCAATCTCCTGTGGAGCCATGTGGAGCTGCCTGAACACTTAAAGAGTAACTTACCCCAAAATTAACTTTTTTTAGCTGATAAACTGTCTAGAATGTGTCTAAAATGTTATATAGTACTTTTTCTGCGCTAATTTTGATGTTTTTGTGCGTATTTGTTCAAATATGTAATATTTGGTCTAAAAAC
>NW_013952780.1:292018-295003 GCF_001266775.1 Austrofundulus limnaeus
GGAAACATACTCCCTGCGAACTGCCGACGTCGGCACAAGTTGTCGGAGTTTAATGACGAAAATTACGTCACCGGGCTTCGCAGCGTCGTGTCGACAGCCCCTTTTGGCACAACCCGCCGGCAGAACTTTTGACCCCCCTCCCGTGTCGACGGTAATGTGTGATTGGTCTGAAGTTCGTGGGCGTGTTTTTGTGCTGAAGCGCTCGGACACTCAAAAGAAAAGAAAAAAAATGCTTCTGACTAGAGCAGACTGTTGAAGCAGAGTTTTATAAAGATATTCAAACCGAGAAAAACTCATGCGTGTTTGTGCTGAAAGCGCTATGCTCTGCATTCAACCACTCGGTTAAAAAAAGGAAAAAAAACAAAACAAAAACCGACTCGCTCCCAGAGCCGACTATTACCAGGAAGCATTTTTATAAAGATAGTCAAACTGTGAAAAACTCATGAATGGAGATAAAACAGACATTGTGCACGGAGGAATCTGACTGATAAAAACTGTGGAGCTTTAACCAGGACAGATGTGGAAAAATATGTCAGGTGAGTGACGAGTCTGACTTTTTTTCTGCGTTATCGGCTGTTGTGGGGAGAACTTCCACGCAGTGTGGTTCAACGGGAGGGGGGCTTCCCGAGCTCGGTGCGGGATGTCTCAGGGACTATGAAAGGTCTGTGCGTAAACGACTGCTGAACAACCACATGACCGCACGTCGACTCGTCGGTGTCAGAGCGAGTATGTTTCCAGCTTTACTGGTACAAAGCTCCGCCTATTTACACAAACCTCCTTTAAGTAGTTGAGTTGAGTCAGTGGACTGCAAATGTTTGTAAATGCAGGTAGGGGTGTCCCGATACCAGTTTTTCTCTAACCCAGTACAAGTACAAGTACTTCCGTTTGGGCACTTGCCAATACCATATACTGATACTGAGTACTTACTGAGTTAGAACGTAAAGGGGACCTATTATGCAAAATTCACTTTGTTACATGTTTTTATGCTTCAGTTTGGGTCTGTACTGCCTCCAGAAACAGTCCAAGTGCCAAAAAAATACTCCTAGCTATTTTTTGACAATATGTAAATGATCTGTTAGTGTCAGTAAATGAGCTGTTTTAAAAACCTGCAGACTGTTACGTCACAATAAGGGTAACTTAGCAACGCATAAGACAAGACATTCACCCATTCACACACCCATTCACACACTGATGATGGTAAGCTACATTGTAGCCACAGCTGCCCTGGAGCACAGCTGCCATGCATCAGTGCCACCGGACCCTCTGACCACCATCAGTAAATCTCCACACAAAACGATGGTTTCAGTTCCGGGTATCGGGGCATGTTGAACGAGTATTAGTACTTAGTACTTAGAAGTAAAAATGCTGGTATCAGGCCCATTACTGATACCAGTATGGGTACTGGGACCTCAGTTTTTTGCAGTTCTTAAATTAGCCTGTGTGAGTCTCAGAGTTGCAGCAGATTGGAACATTTGGAGAATGTAAACCAGTGGATTTGTTGTTGTCATGTATTAATGTACTTATTATCTAGACTTGGTGTTTYGTCTGGTCGTTAGATTTGATCAGAAACTCTGGGTATTTCTGTTTCCTCCATCTGTGAGATTTCATCTGTTAACCTATATGAGAACCAGATGGATTAAAGCTCAGGGATTATTCAAGATGATCAAACCTTTTCAGTCCTACGCCTATTTTTTTATGTAGAAACTTGCACCACATCGTTTTTTTAGGTGTCCTAAATTAGAGTTACGAGTATCAATTAGCTCTGCAGGTGAGTTCCTTTGTGCAGATGAGTGCAGCAGTTTGTCCTGTGAAAGCACACCCAGACTATCGGGGTCAGGTATGAAAGCGTTCCTCTGGAGAGCCAAACCTCGTTTCTCAATAATACCGTGTGCACAGTTGTGGGTAATTGCTGCTGAATTAAAGCTCAGTGGCCTCACTCAGTTCACAAGCCAAAGACATGAAGTGCTCAGGATCACTCGACTGGATTTACTGTGACCCAGTTCATTCTGCAGCTGCAGCACACAACCTGGCTTTGCTCTCACAGACTCCCTCCTAACTGAAGCCGCAGCTTAYGGAGGGAGGACCCGGRTTTCAGAGGGCATTTAGGTGGCTGGTTTATTCTCACTTGAGGTGAGCTTAGTCATCAAATTACTCATCAGGAATGTGGCTTCAGCTCCGAGCTCTTTGAGCCCCTCCAACTGACCACCAAACCTTCCACATCCAGTTTTGAGTCTTGCGTTGCAGCTAGACCCGGTTATTTATTCTGCTGGTGAATTCTGCTTGGAGAGATGAGTGGTTGGTGATTTTGAGACATAATTACTACATCCCGCTGTGAATGGATATGCCAGTTTCCTCTCAATAATTGGCCGCAGGATTCCCGGCTGTGAGATTGCTGTTTGTCTGGTTATGGCAGCTCGTGCTTTCYGGCGGTCCCCGCGGACCAAATAGTGCTGATTCTGAGTGCTTTTATAAGAGAACTTATTCTCTCCTAATCGCAGAGCGGTCTCCCGTGCCCTTTTTTTTTTGTGCGTGTGTGTACACGTGTGTGTGTCAGCCCCGGTTTGATTAATGTGAACTGGGGGGGTGCTGAAATTACTGCCAGGCTCTGAGGTGTCGCCCAATGCTGCTGAATAAATGAACAGAACTAATTGTTTGTTTATGATTTAAAATATTAATAAGACTGAAAATGTGAGGCAGGTGGTTCAAGTCACCATTTGTGGCTGCTGCAGCCTCAGATAACCTTTTACAGGCAGCTCCATAAAGGTTTATGGCCACATAGTTATTCTTTGATGTAATTATATCGCCCCCTTAAGAAAGAGAGACACAGTCATTTTATAATTAAAGCATCTTCAGTAATCTTTTCGGGAAGTTTTCTGCAATAAACATTTTGGAGGCAAAACTGTAAAAGATTTCAGTGAAGATAGCCTCTCTCTCTCTCTCTCTCTCTCTCTCTCTCTCTCTCTCTCTCTCTCTCTCTCTCTCTCT
>NW_013952780.1:295573-300494 GCF_001266775.1 Austrofundulus limnaeus
GTGTGTGTGTGTGTGTGTGTGTGTGTGTGTGTGTGTGTGTGTGTGTGTGTGTGTGTGTGTGTGTGTGGACAGCAGGTGCACAAGCACAGCTCATTATAAATAGATTCAATGTAAATCCAGAAGCCTGTGTTGTTGTTGTTGTTATCCGTGGTAACGAAGCATTCCTCACAGTGTTATTGTGCYGCTCGCAGAATGAAATAAGAAGAGCGTGTTGATTATGGCTGATGCAGAGAAATAAATGGCCACGTTTAAAAAAAATATTCTGAAGCATCTAATCAGTATCTTCATTTGGTCGTGTCGCACAACAAATACTAATCAAAGGCAACAAAACAAACCTAGATTTCAAATAAAACAGGATGAATAACTCACAGCAGAAACTGTAGATCTTCCTGATTTGAGTTTTTTTTCAGCTGGGATAAAACTTATAATTTAGGATTTTTTTTCCCTTCATTATATCAAAGTCCACACAAGGCCTCACCGATAAAATCTCTCCATCATTCTTGACCGTTAAATAATATTGAGTCTTATATTGAGTCCGTTTTACACCCCGTCAGARCTAAATGCCCATTTTGAAGTAGGGTTCTATTTAAAACAGAAGAGTAATAAATATCTTACCTATTGTAGATGGATCTTTGGAGAAACAGACAGGACTWATGTGCTAACGGCTAGTCCAAATGCAGTTAAGGCTAATTGCTGATGACTTTTGCTGCGTTCACACCAAACGCAATTTCAACGTCAAAATCGCATCCAACGCTTCAAGTTGGATGCTTGTGGACTTTGAGGTCAGACGCAGGTCAGCTCTTGAAGCGCTGCACGGTAAGAGCCTCCCCGCCCCTCCCTCCTCTGTCGGGCTCTGTTTAATGTCGGACGAAATACAGGAAGTGGCTTTGCTTTATTCACAGAGAGCAAGAGCATGTCACGTTCCTCAGATAATTAATTCATAATTAATTCACCAGATAATTCAGAGACATTCTGAGTTTCATCACCCAGGAGCTGCGGGAGAGGCTCACAGCTCGCTTTCAGGACTATTTTTGTCCCGAGTCCAGTCTGATGAGCCGCTGCCACGCATTGGTGCGGATATCTCCTGTCAGGACACCGACTGCAGGCACTCGATTTCAGCTAAAGAGCTCCTCTCCGTCTGTTTCAGGTTAGTGGACATCATTCAGTAAACTGTTTACAGCCATACGTAACGTCTGATGTAATTACACTTTGCGTAGGCTGGTTGATTCGCTCCAAACCAGTAGATGTAAACACATCTAAAGCCCTATTCTGATAGGATTGGTTTTAACTAGGGACTCCATGGTAGTTGTAATAATTGCAGAGATTATGTTTGTTAATCCTGTGTGAATCGGCCATGTCAGTAATTTGTAAAATAAAAATTTCCCTGCAAATTACCTTCTATATTTTGTTGAACTCAGGGGTCCTGTGATAATACTAATCCAGTGTAAATAGGCATCTCTGTGATTTGGATAGGATTGGGCTGAATCCAATATATAATTAAGTGGTTTATTTTTTGTTTCCTGGGCACATTTTTATTTGCTTTTGGTGAAGAATGGAGGCTGGATTGGAGTACATTGAAAACTTTTTGGGTCTCGGGCCGTCAAAACCCTATCGACTCATAATGTTCGGCATCAAAAAGAAAAGGCTGAAGATCCACCCATTATCTATACCCACTTCTTCCTGTCAGGGTCACTGGTGCCCAGTCACTGTGCGAGGGGCGGGGTACACCCTGGACAGGTCACAAGTCCATCACAGGGTTACGTAGAGACAAACAATCATTCACTCACTCACACCTAGGGACAATTTAGAGCAGTGTTTCCCAAAGTTGGGGTCGGGACCCAAAGTGGGGTCCCGAAACATCAAGRTGGGGTCCTGAAAAGATTTTCTGAATTAATTACATTTTTGCCTTAGTTTTTACAAAGGAGTGAGTTTAGTAGTTGTGGGCACAGGTCTCCCCTACTGTTATTTTGTGGGTCAAAGGCTGAAAAGTTTGGGAACCACTGCACTTTGGTTCCCAAAGTTGGGCTTGGGACCCAATTATGGGTCATGAAGCACCTTGGATAATCTCCAGAAATCAATTTAAAGGGTAATAAAATAATTGCTGATTTAATATTTTCCCTATAATTATTACAAAAACACAAAATAAGTATAAAGAAGTATTTATATTTGTGTACAAGCTGTTTAGATTGTCAAAAAGCCTGTGTTTTTAGGGTTATTAATGAAGTTTGTGTACTCAGACCAGTAATATTTGGGGTCACAAGTTTTTGCCATGGATATTTTGTGGGTCAGAAGATAAAAAGTTTGGGAACCACTGTCACGTTTCTGGTCTGTGGGAAGAAGCCGGAATGTCCGGAGAGAACCCGCGTATGCATTGAGAGAACATGCAAACTCCACCCAGAAAGATCCCCRGGCCGGGATTTGATCCGGCAACCTTCTTGCTGAGAGGCAACAGCTCTACCAACCGAGCCACCGTGCTGCCAAGGCTGAAGATAAGGAGCAAAATCAGATGTAAATAGTGGTCCACATCATGCATTGCAATGTGCGGTAGGAATCATTTTCTTCTGTTTGTAGCCTCAGGCTGATCATGGCAGTAACACAACGCCGAGCTGTGGACGTAGCACAGCACATTAACTTCATATCCAGTAGATGTTCGTAAATTTTAGCAAAATCTCAGTCTTCAGTTATCCCATGCGAATGTGCCACATAAAAAGCAGATATTGAGGAGTTATTTTTTTGTATCACAGGGTCCCCAGATGTGAATGAGGCTTTATTCACATTTATTTTTTTCTTTGTGACATTTTAAAAGTTTGCTGAAAATTCTCATTACAATTGGATGGAAACATGGCTAATGCTATAAAGGTTTGTAGCTAGTTCTTTACGACTACACAAATTAGAGATGATGTAAGTTGGTTAAAAGTTTTTTTGAAGTGAATCTCCTTAGATTGTACTGTAAGACCTAATAATTTAAAATTAACCCAGTTCTAAAGTGGATTTTGTGTGTGTTCAAGCATCTTGAAACATCAGAATTTAATAATTGTCCATGTACTGTACATCTTTACATCACTGTCGGCTTTGCATTTCAGTTATTTCTCAAAAAAAATTCAACCTGATTTGATTGAGGCTGCATCTGAAGTGTTCCTGTAAAGGTGAACTGCCTGCTGAACATGTAACAGAAAAACASATGACTAAGAAACGTCTAATAAACTGGAAAGACTTTGGCAGAAACAAACAAGGTAACTGAAACGTACTGATAAACACCAGAAACCCCAAACTGTGAAAATAACATCTTTCTGCTGTTTGTGATTTCAAATAATCACAGAATTTCGTGTAAATAATTGCTTACTGAGAAKCTGATGGTGTAAATTTACAAGAACTGCTGTGATTTATTGATTTATTTATTTATTTCTTCTGGAGACTGGAGCTGYTTTAAGACGACAGCAGGTGTGCATWCTTTGGTCAGTCCTGTCAGAACTGAACTATTTATTTCTCTACACTAATGTTTCAAGAGTTACAACAGAAAGATAAAGTATTAGCTGTTTATAAATTTACATAAAGACGTGGCTTCAAAATGGCCAGAAAATTCCTTTAAGGTCTTATTTATGGCTGTCGTTATGAAGCTTTTCACCGGTYCCTGTCTGTGTGGGTCCAACACATCACAAATATCCTTTCAATCTTAGAACACATCTCACAGAAGCATCACTGAAGAGKCTCAAGCAGCTCAGAGTATTTTGGAGGAGCTGTGCAGAATGTCTCTTTATTCAGACAGTGATGTCTCAAACCTCATTTAGTTTCGCCATCATACTTTGCCTAATTGGTGACACATCATTTGATGTCTTATCATCATTCCAGTCAACGTTAGACTCCTTATTACTGCTGGCAGAGCATAACCCCACCCTTAATTTCCTGAATTAACAATCCTTTRTGCTAATTGAATGGGCTCCTAATAGCTTTCACAAGACAGCATTGAGATTGAAAGGGGAAAAAAGGCTCTAAAACATTTTCTATGCCCCCCCCCCCCCCCCTATGGACAGAGGATTTTTTTAAACCACTAAAAACACTCAAGGTCAGGAAAATCAGGAAGCAGATCTAATGACCCATAACAGTCTTGAGAGGCTCTGTATTCAATAGAGCCCACCAGTTCAGACGATAAACTCGGAGTCACTTTGTGATTCAAAAAACAAATGTGAAACATGACCCCAAGCTGAAATGTGATGATCAATAATACGTCTCCCGAGTAGCATCTTCTTAACAAACAGGGCTGAGAAGAACTGACGCYGTACAATTAGTTTGCCAGGAAGAGCTCCCTCTTGGCTTTTAAAGCAAGCTGTCTGAGTTGTTCTTGACATATTGTTAGCTATTATTCCTGATGCTTCCCGAGGGGGCCTTCTCTCTATAAAGTCTTACTCCTTCACTGAGCCACCAGCGTGCTTGTTAAACACACACACACACACACCAGTTTAAGTCGTGTTTCCTCAGAGGCCCACCAACAYACAGCCCCTGTTTATCACTCAGTCCCATCCCTCATGTACACAAAGCTGCTCGCACACATGGATTCTCCCRCTCTGCCCTGAGATAAAATCTCTCAGAGTAATGGGTGTCAGTCTGAGTTGGAAAAGTTCTGACCCAGAATCCATTAGCACATGCAAATCCTCCATGTACTGAATAAAAATAGAAATATCCTGATAAAGTCTTTTGAAAAAACAACAACAAAGATCTAACAAGAGGTTAACCTCCATGCTCTGGKTGAATAATCCAAGCCTGTTGATCCTAATGCATTATGTCGAAACCTACTGCTGCAGGTCAGGAGAGATTTATAGGTCAACAACCTCAACTTCAATGTCCATCCATCCATCCATCCATCCATCCATCCATCCATCCATCCATCCATCCATCCATCCATCCATCCATCCATCCATCCATC
>NW_013952780.1:301987-311109 GCF_001266775.1 Austrofundulus limnaeus
CCATCCATCCATCCATCCATCCATTAAAATATCCATCCATCCATCCATCCATCCATCCATCCATCCATCCATCCATCCATCCATCCATCCATCCATCCATCCATCCATCCATCGGTACAGTAACAGGTTTTGGAGGGAAATCCAGACGTCCATGTCCTCAGTGAAATGCTCCAGTTCTTGGGAATGCAAGTGTTCCAAGACCAGAGGAAACTTGCATAGCRTTTTTATAAATGTTTGTAATGTTAGCATGCTTTTCGTGGATTTTTTACAGCACAATAATTGAGTCAGTGTTAATATGGCATTATCTCTTGGTTTTGTAATCTGACCATACAATTTAGAGCTCAGATATTAAATCTGCTGAAGTCARCAGGTAAACTCATGGATGCAGCTGCACCTTTAACTTTACAAGACCTGTTTGAGCAGACGGTTCTCAGACAGGCAGACAGTGTTTTGTAGACATCACTCATGTTCTGAATTCAGAATGTTTTACTGAACTCAGGAAGTAGGTACAGAGTTCCTTTATGTAGACACAATCGTTGCAAGAACTCATTCATCCCTGTCTCAGTGAAGCTCATCATTGATGTCTCAGGACAAATGGAGGGATAGTGAATTTATGTAGGTAACTGTGTGATAGGAAGCCAGGAATTYATAATACACAATTTATTTGAATTTTTTTGTGTAATATATTCATTGTGCATGTTCTGTATTTGTGTAATGTGCTTTTTGTGCAACAGACTCATTTTTATCCAATGCAAATTTTCTTCCAAAGGAGACTAAAAAAGTTACTTTGAAGTTAGGACATCATTCTTCCAGTGAGTTCGAGATCTGTCCCCGGGGTCCTCATCCAGTGGGATGTATCCAGAAGGCAGGACCTGATCGAAGGAGAGCGGGCCACCAAATTCAGCACAGCTTTTTGTCAACACTCGGTGGAGAATTAGAACCCAAGATGTAGACTGGAACACAAGAATCCTGATAAAACAACTCATTTAAACTAACAACAAAGAAYTGACGTGGCAGAAAGAAGGATCAAGACGAGACATAACAAAAGTCTGAACTGAGCGATGGAACAGAGACTGAATAGAAAGGGCAGAGGTGAGTGGAAAGTGGGGATACCTGGGCTGATTGGAGACAGGTGRGAGTGGCRGGCTAACTGGACAAACACTGAGTAGGCTGAGGGTAAAGAAAGAGGCACAGGGAGCTGAACAAGAGGACACAAAACATAAAAGTACAAAACACAGACCATCAAAAACACAAAGAAACAACCAAAAAACAAAGAAAATGACAGTTGCTGTATGTCCCTGTTCTCTACAACAAAGTTTCCCAAACTATAGTTTCTGCTACACAAAACAATAACTTGACTTGGAATAAAATGTTCATAAGATAATTTTTTTAAATAATTTCAAATGGAAGATTTAAAAATTATTATAAAACTAATTTAAATGTTTTAATTCTGGATTAATAAACATTTTGAATTTAAACTGAAAGTTGTGGTCTATCACAAAGATTGTTTTATTTATTTATTTATTTATTTGCTTTAGTTCTTCATAGATATTGCTATGAAATTTTCAGCAAGTTCTTTCGACTTCATTCAGTGGTCGGAATAAATATTCATCAGTTATTCTTTTTGTTAATTGCCTGGTAAAACCTTGATTCAATCAAAAGATTTTATTACCACTGAGACACACTTTCTACATGGGCATCTAATTTTCCTGGGGTTGGACAAGTRAAAGCTGATCTATCAGTGGACATTTGGCAAATTGTCAGAATCCGTTTGGTTGAAACCCAGAATGCAGGCAGGACTCCAGGATCTCAGGTAAATAAACTTTTTTATTGAAGCACTGATGAGGCAACTCTGTTTAAAAACTGTGGAAAATCTAGAAACAGACACTGGAACAGAGGAAACAGAAATTCACTCACTTTAATTACAGATTAATAGTAATATCACAAAGAYGGGCTTGAGTTTGGTGTTTAGTAAACTCAATGCACATCAGAGGCTTAATATGAAGAAAAATTCAATGAATGTACCCACCAAGAAGCCAGCCATCCCACACAGTACCAGCCTGTTCCAACCATGCCACACTGTTGGTTAGTTTCATTTACACTTCTCACATACTGTTTTTTTTGTACATTAAATAAAGAAAACAAATAAATTCAATACATTTCAATAAATCCATTGTAAAAGCTTAGAGATGTGCAGAATGGTACGAGAGTTTATTTGACAAATATTAGAGTTTTCCAACAAGAACTTTGGTCGGTTGTATTTGTTCTTGAGCATCTTTCTTTTTAGGCTTCAGATGGATCAGTCAAGACTTTTGAATGCGAGTTCAACTGAGGGAGTTTCATTTTTTTTAAACGTGGGAGATTTTTCTCCTGGTGAGCAAACAGGCTGGGACGTGGCAGGCTGAGTAATTTCTCTGAGGGAGCAGATCTTTGCAGAAGATCAAGCGAGGATTTTCGAGAGCACAATGAGGATTCTGTGAGGAGGCACAGGTAAGAAAATAAACATTAGTTTTACTTGAAACATTTTACGGGATTATGAAAATGACTGGTTTGATTTGAGACACATGACATGTAGGATAGATCCTAATGGAGGTAGATACGTTAATACAGAGTGGGAGCAAGTTTTCAAAGAAATGCTTTGTGATAAGACCAAACCGTTTGTCCACAAGTGTACCAAGGGGCAGGCGTCCTGTGCCTGTTGATCGTATGGTTAATAGTCCTACTAGTAGCCTTGGACTGTAGCCAGATCCTTCTGCATCATCTGGGCCCTGATAAAGGATTGCACAGCTTTCACACTAAACGTTGACATACGGACAAATTTAGAAAAATGCGCCACACCAAAATATTCAGATGTATAAAACCGTGCACACACAGGTTCCTGGGTAACTTTCCTTTATACTGTACATCCCAACAAACTTGGAACTGAGCACACCTGAGACACCTCCCCTGACACGCCTCCATTTAAATATGTAAAGAATGTCTCTGTACATTTTTCCACTCATCCTTCCTTCAGTTATTTGAAGTTTGCCRGTACCATATGCTGAAAAACAGCCCCACACCATGATGTTCCCACCTCCAAACTTCACTGTTGGTATGGTGTTTTTGGGCTGATGTGCAGTGCCATTTGACCTCCAAACATGATGTGTATTCTGGCATCCAAACAGTTCAATGTTGGTCTCATCTGACCAGACTATATTCTCCCAGTATTACACAGGCTTGTTTAAATGTTGTGCAGCAAACTTTAAAGGAGCTTCAACATGCTGTTTCTTCAGCAGTGGAGTCTTGCGTGGTGAGCGTGCATACAGGCCATGGTGGTTTAGTGCATTACTTATTGTTTTCTTTGAAACAATCGTACCTGCTAATTCCAGGTCTTTCTGAAGCTCTCCACAAGTGGTCCTTGGCTCTTGGACAACTCTTCTGATAATTCTTTTCACTCCTCTGTCAGAAATCTTGTGAGGAGCACCTGGTCGTGGTCGGTTTATGGTGAAATAATGTTCTTTCCACTTCTGAATTATGGCCCCAACAGTGCTCACTGGAACCTTCAGAAGTTTAGACATTCTTCTGTAACCGATGCCATCATTATGCTTTGCAACAATAAGGTTGTGAAGGTCTTGAGAGAGCTCTTTACTTTTACCCATCATCAGATGGTTCTTGTGTGATACCTGGTTATCATTTGGGACTGAACCAGCTGATATTAACTTGCACTGACAAGGGGCAGGCTTGCTTTCTAATTACTGAGAGAGTTCAGCTGGTGTCTTGTCTTTCCATGCCTTTTTACACCTCCCTTTCTTCATGTGTTCAATTCTTTTTCCCTGTGCCATTCCACATTATTACAAATAACTTCATTTCTGGACATTTATGGTTTGATTTCTTTGTATGTATGGATCACTTGGGTTGTTACCAACATCTGGTGAAAATTTCATGTCATTAGCACCTCTAGTAATATATTTACTGAGAAAAATGGTGACGTGTTCAATACTTATTTTACCTGCTGTAAGTAGTGTAAAATGTGTTTGCCACTCGCGAAGGTGTGTGTGTGTTTGTGTGTATGCACGTGTGCTGCAGCGGAGCATGAGGCTGACAGACATTTCCACATTTACACATCTTTAATAAATGACTGTAAACTCAGAGGGACTTATGAGTTTGGAAGAACTTAGAAAAATATTCCAAAAAATGTTCCATAACCTGTGAGGTGAACTGTGGTCCTAGATCTGATCCTGTATCTGACAGAATCCCATGCAGAGGGAAGGCAAGAAGTCTCCAGGGCTGAATGTAACTTTGGTGAGGGGACAAAACATACAGCTTTGGGGAATCTGTCAATAAATGTTTTAGATTGTAGTGCTACCATTAGATGGTGATAAACCAGTGACAGAGTCTAGGGAGATGTGTGACCATGGCTGGCTGGGAACAGGTAAGGTTGAACCAACACTGGCCAACTCCCTGTTTACACTGTTTACACTTCCATAACTCCCAATTTACACTGCGTCATTTGTCATTGGCTTTTTTTGCACCATCTTGCATTTCATCTGCAAGCTTCCAGAGCGAAGCCGCAGGAAGTGTAAAATCAGGGTGGAAATGAATGACGGCACAATGGAGCCGCATGCAGTGTAAATTGGGGGTAAGTATCTTTCTGAAGTCAACACTTTGCTTCACCTTGGGAGGCAGGAAGCTGTGAATATTGAGACCACTGTAGGAAATAAGATCTGGAAGTGGTGGGTGCAAACTTGGGGTTAACTGATTGCTCTTTTCTGGCTGATCACTGATCTTTAAAAAGTCTGACCTGCCAATTCCAATTTTGTCAGAAACCAATTTTTTATAGCAGACACTGTCAGATGTTATACGGTGACAACACACCTTTAATGTTCCTATCTTATTTTAATGAAAAACATTGAACAAAACCCTAGAAATAATACAGACTTGTTTAAACTGGACATGTAGTGTTCACAGCAGAACAGACGGGGACAGTGGCTGATTTTCAGGCCTTTGTGGTGGTCAATGGAGAAGCCAATCTTCTCCATTGATCTTATCTAAGTATCGGTCGATCTCTGATCTCTGATCTCCCAAAATTAAGGAAATTGGTGTCGATAAATTGAGTTCACCCCGACTACAAACAATTGGTTAGGAGGTCCTGTGTCAGGAATAGGGACGAAAGAGGACTGGCGAGAGTGTACTCATTTGGTTCACAGATTTTTATGGTCTGTCTACACAGAAAATTACAGAATTCGGACTTCTTGACTTGAATAAATAACTGCTACTCATTAGAGAGGTGCTGTTGATACTTTTCAGGATTTTCAGAGATAGTAGGAATAAAATCCAAGCAGAAAAACACAAAAATGTTAAGACAGTCTGAACTTGGTGATGAGCATTTTGGAGATACAACTTGGAAAAAAATCTTAGTGGGGTGAAGTTGCTTTAAAACTAAATTGGTGATTGAAGATACTTATTTTTAATAGTGATTTGATTTAGTCTTTTGTAGTCATAACTAGTGCTGGGCGGTATACCGTTTTGTACCGAATACCGGTTTTTATTTTTGTTATGATATGAATTTTCTGAATACCGGACATAACGGTTTAAATAGCCTGAACATGTGCGGAACGTTTCGTCGCGGCCGCCAATGAGCTGTTTCCCGGGGGACAGTTTTCCTCGTAGCACCGCTATGTGCGTTAGCATGCTAATGTTATTGTTGAACAGCTTCAGAGGCAGGTGGCGATTCCGCTGCTTATATTGACTGACTTTAAAAAAACATCCCATTTTCACCATCGCTGAATGTAGTAAACACCTCTTCAGTGACGTGCACGGTTAGATTTAATGTGCGACGTTAATGTGGAGACTTAATGTGGTTCTATTGTGAAAAGCCCGGGGAAAGTAGTTTGTAATGGAATTGGAAATGACTGGTGTGCAAGGTGTCGTGCTGATAAGCTTTATTAAATAACAAAAAACAATAAACCCGATCATAATCTTTTCTTAACCCTCCTCCTTCACGACCAGACTAAAATGCGTGACTACTGTCTCCAACCAGGAGGAGAAAAGACACATAGAGGAGGGAAACAGCGACACAGACAGAGGTACAGTAAAAGAAAAAAGTTAATTAACAGTGATTGTACATTTTATTATCAGCTGAGCTGTGATGAAAAGAAAAATACCGTCAAATACCATCAAACCGGTGTAAATGTTGAAAATACCGTGATATAAATTTTTGGCCATACCGCCCAGCTCTAGTCATAACAGGGTTGTAGTGTTTTGTCTTTATTTTTAAAAAGAAAATTGAACAGTGCTGTTGTACTTGAAATTGAGAGGAAGGAAGACAAATGGTCAGACAGATCTGTCAGTACAGCACCGGAGAGCGCTAAAAGAACCGAGATGTGCTGGGAAGCACCTCCGATACTGCAACTTTGAATTTCTCCTTTAATTAATTCAGTTTTTCTGGTTGAGAGACTATATTTTATTGAACGTAATCCTTGAGGATTTGTTTTGAAGCTCTTAAAAGGTTTGTTGAAAAGCTCAGGGGTTAAGTACTCAGAGGTAAAATAAAAATCCAGGGTTTTAAAACCTGAACCTTTTAATGACTGAAACTACAGATTCAGTTTGATCCAACTGTCGGCAACAAATCTTGTTGTGTTCTGATGTCAGGTCAAAACTACTTTGACTAATAAGGACTTTATTTTGTCTGTGGCAGAAATATTGTATGTTTTTCATCATATTTCATTAATCAAAGGGATCACTGTGAGAGGTTTTCAAAAGGTTGCTGGTCCCGTCTGTGATTTGGATTTCTTGAAGGACTGTCTTTAATTTAGTTTGGCAATAATTTCATAATTTTTGATTCTGAACGTTGAGTCAAATATATTATTTTTTCATCTTCCTTTTCATCCTGCAAAACACTTGGAACTCAAATCCAAATTTAAAATAAAAAGTTTAAACTTTTATAAACTAATTGACAGACGAGGTTTGAATCCTTAAAATGAAATTTGCTCTGCGAGTCAGAAGCACTTAGACTGATTTCTTCCTGCATTCTCTCTGACACCCCCCCACCCCCTCCACATTTCCACTGGATCCCTTCCAACAACGCTGCACATTTTCATACCCAGATGCTGAATATTTGCTTGTTTAAAAAAAAACCCACAGCAGATGCTCACTATCAAATCCAAGGAATTAACCCCTTGCTGGGATTTGATCCAGATCTTCCTCACATTTCCCTCCTCGGTTAATTTAACCTCAGTTCAAGCATTTTCCTTAAAGGTTTTGTCTCAAACTACTTCCAGCTAACAAACTTTCTCTGAACTTTTTAAAGTGAGAGCATAAAAAAGGAAAAGTCAGGTGGTAAAAACTGAACTGTAAAGGATGATAATACCACAAGGGGGACTAGATTAGCCAATACTCGTGTTATGTTTGATAACTCAATAAAAGACTTACAGCCTGGAGATGAGGCCGTGTCTGAAAACTGGCAGTAACACTGAAAAATCAATGTTTCAGCTCAAAGGCAGCCTGTTGGAAGTGGTGCTAAAACTTGTAATGAAGTCAAAGCCTTGAGCACAGTTTGAAGCTTCGTCAATCGATTCTGCGCCACATAAACTGACTTCCAGCCCCGCGCGTCACACGGTCGTATGGGAGCGTCAGCCACCTCGTTCACGTTTGTTCTGAACGTCACAGAAAGCTGCGTCTGCCTTTAATCTGAGGAGAAACACGTCTGACGCATCTTGATGATCTTGTTTTTTTATTTATTTATTTTTTTGCTGAGAGCCAGCTCAGATGCCAGCCCAATCAAAGCCGCACCACGCTGCCAGCCTGTGACACCAACGTCAACAACCCTGAAGGGATTAAAGATGATTTCCCTTTCGGTCGGTGTCACTCCCTGAGAGGTTCTGTGGCACCTCAGCGCCGATACCTGCTGCTGTTTGATGCTGGGCATGTCTCCGCAGCTCCCGCTCATCCATCACTGTAACTGTGAATGGCGTGTTGGGACACAGAGGAACAGAAGAAGGCCACTCCAGACCCTCCCTTCCTCCACTGTGTACTTAGTAATCTGTGCCGACGGTGCTCCCTGAATGGAGAATGGGGACCTTGTGTCCTGAGCTTCCAGATGGGCAAGAACAACTCGGCGCACAACGCTCGCATTCTCAAGTGGGCCACAGGGTAAAACTGGGGGTAAAAATCTGATTCTTAGAGTACTTGTGACCCATCATATCAAAGTGAGGATTAAGTCAAATTTGGTCAAAATGACCTCATCATATTTTCATATTCCTGGCTTTCAAAGCTACATTTTGATGCCTGGATCATCCTGATATCTTAAACAGAACCAGAGATATGACTTAATTTGTCTTCCTGGTCACGATAATACATTAATATTTGGTCTGAATACTAATTTGATTTAATTTTTATGAGGAATTCTTCATTTCATTATGAAGAGGAAATATCAAATAGTATTTAAATATTGGCATTTTCCAGCTGGAAAGAAACTAAAACCTTGCAAACTCACAGGGAAAATCTCAAAATTTAAAGGTGTTTTTCCTCAAAATCATTTTCTTTGTTGCTACTGTTAAAAAAAACTTCAATTTTTTTATAATTATATGTCACAGTTAAAATTAAACATTGATAAGGCATTTATTTGTTGTATTTTGATAAAACACAATTTTTGTAAGTGTTTTGATCAAAATAGTATATTTGTCTATTGGTCCAAACACCACTTTTAGACTTAATCCTCGTTTCGATGTGATGATGGCTCACATTTTTTACTGACATATCAAATGTATCTTCTTTAAAACCCAACAGTAATTTAAGACCTAATTCTATAATAATCTAATTTTACAAAATGACAACAGTTGATGTAAAAACCGAAGAAGACAAGAACCAAGATCAAAGTAAACATTAAAGCAGGCTGCCAGTGGCTCATTAGGGTCATCATGATAACTTCCTGCCTCATATTAAAGGGATCCCTGATTAGTTGTAACATTAGACTTTATTTACTGTAAAATAAAGACTGTAAAAATAATGTAACCTGTTTAGTTTTGTACATTTTTAAAATATATTTTAACTTCGACGGGGCCATTTTATTTACATGCAAAGCATTCTGGGTAAATGATGACGTAGATAGGTCCTCAGTGCGCGGCTACTAGCGAGCTATATCC
>NW_013952780.1:314049-315412 GCF_001266775.1 Austrofundulus limnaeus
CCCCCCCCCCCCCCCCCCGCTGGCGCCCCTGTGGCCTGAGCTATGAGCAGCGTCTGATTCTGCTGGCTGAGGCTGTAAGAAAATACAACCAACATTACAACTGTTCCAGTGAAAATGAATTTAAAAACCTCAAACCAGGATGGAGTGCACATTGGRCATGTTCCTGTTGTAAACAGCTTCAGTCTTTTCATAACAATTTTTCAAAGTAACACTTCTCCTTGGTAGAGTTTACATTTATAGACCAAGCTGTAATTCAGGCCAGGTCAGGTACGCTTGTTGGTCATGTCGGCCTCGAGCCTCTGTGTTTTTAATAAGCCTACTCCATTCAACACAGAGAAAACTAAACAAGAATGCTCCATCTAAAATTGTGTTGATTTACCATATTTATGCACRTATAATGCAAAACATTTAACCCCGAAAGTCATCTGTAAAGTTTAGGAGTCGTAGCTATTAAACATACTTCTAGGATAAATTTCATTATTTTCTTATATAAAACAGAAATATTGTGTTGTTGGGATAAATCCTTATAATTCCTCCTCTCTGTCCTCTCACTGTAGAACACGCTGCACAGCTCAGCAAATAAATCAACAGTAGAGTTTTTTTACTCTGGAGTCAGAGGAGGAAAAACTTTTTTTGTTAAGACTATAGAGATGAAAAGGAGACGTGGACGTCAGCTGYACATTTGCTCAATAAAACCAATCAAGCAGCATCTCCTGTTTGATTTGCTTAAAAACTCAAAAAGTGGACTAAAAACRAAATCACTGAAAGATTAATGAAAACATGTCAGGTTTGCTTTGGGCTCTAATTAGAGTTAATTGGGTCAGATCTACGGGCTTAGAACTTATAGGCCCGGCTCTAAACTCTACTCCTCAGATGACGAGGAAAAAAMCCCCAGATCTTTCTCCCCCACCTTCATGTTTAAATGAAAATAAGCGTCCACTCTACCCGTGATTGTTTTGATTGTGACGTGGGCTGCGGTGAGACAGCTTATCAAGATKTATCCCCCGCGGGTTTTTCTTTGAGTATGAGTGGTCCGTGTGAACAAGGCTTGCATCTTGTTAAAGTATAGTTGAGCCTTTAGGGGATTTGAGAGGAAACCATAAATCCTTCAGCAGTGAGACACAATCTGGGTGAAAGAAGACAAAAATGTCTTGTTTTGATGGATAAACTGTATAAAAACTGTACATTTTGTGGGAGTAAAAAGAATTTGGAAAATCTTTGGAAAGGCTAAAATCACGTCACACTAAATCAAAAAATTTTTTTGTAAAATGAACCCTGATTAGTTGTAAGATTAGACTTTATTCGACAAACATTTATTTTAATAAAGACTGTAAAAATACTGTAGGCTGTTTAGTTTTTATAA
>NW_013952780.1:316208-329044 GCF_001266775.1 Austrofundulus limnaeus
GATGACCTATCCACGTCATCATTTACCCAGAAAGCTTTGTGTGTAAATAAAATGGCTCCGTCCGTGTTAAAATATATTTTAAAAAATTACAAAACTAAACAGCCTACAGTATTTTTACAGCCTTTATTTTACAGTTAAAATACAAGTTTATCAAATAAAGTCTAATGTCACAACTAATCGGGGATCCCTTTAACATTTTGTGAAAATCTTATAAATTTTACCAACAAGTGTCTGTGTGATTCTTTCTCAGGGTTTTTTTGCAACTGCCATGAAAAGTTATAGCACATTATTTCCAATCAAGCTGCATGTTTTATATATTTATTGAATATATTTTTCTCCTGCTGCAGGAGGAGCAGCAAACCAAAGGTTGYGATGGAAAAGAACACCAGCTGAATGATAAAGATGCTTTATGTTTATGCACCGGCACCTTTAATTACCAAGAATGTTTTGTGTAAAAGCAAATCAACCAAATTACACAGGAATACTAAAAACACATTAAATTTAATTGTACACTGTGCATGTACAGCACACATAAACCACATATCAACCACGTGACACAATAAGGTGCAGCTGACCAACACATCATGCCTGTCTGTGGCAACAGAGGAAAGTAGAAAGCGTCACTTTTAAACACACAGCTTGGTGGCCTCGTACTCTGTGTGGTTTGGATGTTTGGCACTGAAAGCTTGCAGGGCAGTGAGTATCCTGGTCACGTCGGCGCTGGACAGTTTGAGCCTGTGGCGGAGCAGACAGGCGAACAGGTCCGCGTGCGGAGCCCCCGGAGGCGAGAGGCGGTTCACCCTGTGGCGCAGCTCAACCAGCTGCAGCAGGGCGGAGTCCTGAGATCCCTGAGTGTACGGGTAGTCTATCTGCAGGATCAGGTCCTGGATTGCTTCGGGGTCGAAGTGCACGCTGTACCCGAACAGCTGCATGCTGTTCACTTTCATGTAGCCAGTGTAGTTGGGCGTCTCCGCGTCCTCGGGAGGCTCGCGGTACAGAGTCACGTTCCTGGTGGACACTCCCGAAGAGTCCCGCGTGTGACTCCTCAGGTAGAAATGAATTGTCTCAAAAAAGGTTTTCCACCTGTTTCCCAGAGTCAACGTCCAGTTGTAGCAGTCCAGGGGGATATCCAGCTTGGTCTGCTCCCAGTCAGGATATCCAGACTGACCTATGGGCATGGTCCAGCTCTCAGAGTGGCTGCCACCGAACGGGTTGACAAACAGTGACAGCGTTGGCTCCACGCTGCTGTTTTTGCTGATGCAGAACTGCAAAGTGAGTCCAAGGAGCACGTGGACCCGGTTGGACTTGACCCGGTTGCTTTTGAGGGTGAGCAGCATCCTCTTCCTCCAGGAGGGGTCGAACCAGGTGTTGATGCTCACGTCGTTGCTCACAAACACGGCGTGGAGGGTGATGCGAGGGTCCCGCCGCTGCAGCAGGAAGCGCAGCTCCAGATCCTGCAGGTCCCTGTCACTTTCTATTCCGAGGTAAGGGTCRGTCGGGTCGGGCACGGCGGGCCGGCAGGCGCCTTGAATCAGACTGAAGCTCGGGTTGCAGCTGGAGCATCGAGTCTTGTTTTCTGCAGAGCAGGAGGCACAGCGGGGACCGTCCCCCACGGAGCAGGGGATGAGGCCCTGGCAGGGCGGGTGATCGTAGGGGCAGGAGCAGCTGCGGCTCCTGTCGCTGTAAACACCCACCTGCTTGTTCTCTCTGCAGTACAACATGGAGAGAGCGTGGCTCAGCCAGAAGTGCAGGGGCCTGAGGGAAAGACAAGACCACRTTCAGACACGACAATCCCCTGCTGACACTTTTAAAATATATATTTATCAGTTTTATTCAAGTCAGGCTTTATGAATGTACAAGATTTTTACAAAGGACAAAAGAGCAGAGTCAAGCCCAAACTCAGCTTCTGGATCCAACACATGAAAACATCTTTCATCACATTATCCACCAACATTTGATCCGTTTTAGCCTCTTTTCAGATTTAAGATTCAAAATGTTCATGAATTCATAAATTTGTAACTAACATTTAGAGACTGACCACATTGTAATACATGTGTTTTTAAACAKTCAGTACAGGTATCAGAGAAACTGAAGAATGTGTTCGTCACAGGCAATAACAGCTTTAGCATCTTGTTGGAAAGGGGTGGTGTGTGTTTGTGTGTCTGTGTGTGTGCGTTATGTATTTTCCAGGCACATAGTTCAATTCTAGACCAAAATCAAGTAACTATGTTACCTTCAGTTGTTATGAAAATGCTGTACACGTCAAAAATWAATTTGACTTTGTCTAACCCCGGACTTATACTACATGCTTCTCTGCTCCGCTGCGTTGCGGTGCGCAGGTCGCAGCTGTTCGTTTGTGTCTCAATTTATACACACTCCGCTCTGCTTTGGTCCGACAGAGAGTGTGCAGGAAGGAGATCGCACGATAAATTCAGTGATAAATGTGGAAGTCACAGCAAAAAAATAATTAATTCTGTGAAAGATGAACTCCAAACACAGCTGAAAACATTAATATAAAGGCTTTTAATATCTATGTTGAAACTGTCTCACTGTCGGCTTTCTGAGACTTCTGATTTCAAAATAAAATCCGTGTGTATCGTGTGTACACATATGCTTTATACATGCTACATATGCTACGTTTCCATCTGCTTTCCAAGCAGAACGATACATTCTGTAATGTAATGACAGCATTTTTGTAGAAATATGTCCACATATTTATTAATATAGCTGCAATTTTGACATTAAGCCGACAAATTATCCAGAGTCTTATTTTGAAAWTACGGATGCTGTGCTCATTCCTTTTCCTGACGTAATCTTTAAAAATTGACTCAGGCGCAGCTCCGGCGTCCGGCAAAAATAGGATCTGATCTAATTTTGACGAATCGTCGTCCGCTCTGCCTGATTGGCCGTCCGCAGCCAGTGTAAACACTCTCAGTGATTATAATGGGTGTGTATTTGCTGCGGAGGTCGGAGCGGAGCCATAACGCATGTAGTGTAAATTAGGGGTCAGTACACATCTTGAAATTGGCCTCTCTTTAAGAACCTCCTACTATTTTCAACACTCCCACTTCAGCACATCTTCACAATGCTATGTGGGGAGGGGTGCTCTGTGGGGCGGGAGCTCAGCTACAGGCTGAGCTCCAGGGAGGAGCTTTGTGTAAATGGGTGGAGCTTTGTACCAGTAAGTGTTTAGGCAGCTCCACATGGCCACAGGAGATTCATGGATTTCTCAAACATGCGTGAATGAGTCAAAGCAACACTCTGGGTATGTTTTTGAGGGAACGACATTATAACATGAAATAAAGCTCAAAAAAGTTGATTTTGCATAATAACCCCCTTTAAATGATTTATATTTTTGCTAGCTGCCATGACAGATAAGGAGTAGTGGACAGATATGATCTAAAACATTTTACACCAGAGGAAGTTGAGTTCAGGTGAAACAGCAGTTAAATCAGCAGAACGTTTGTATTAATCTGTATTAATACTAATATTAATATTAATCTAAAAGTTTCCATTATGATAGGGAGGGGAATGTATGGAAAACCAAAAGGATCATATTTTGCACACATTGAAACATTTTCTCTTGTTTTATAAAAGCTGTTTTAGTGAGCACCTCCCAGGTAGGAAGGAACAGATACAGTGGTGTAGTGGCCGTCATGTTTGCGTCACACACACAATGCCCTCTGCTCCTGATAAATCCTATAGTTACGTTCAGTTTCTTGAATTATTCCTTAGTTCTGCTGCTATAGGTTTAGACTGCTGAAGGATAAACTGGCCATATCTCCTCACTCTGCTGCTGTCTTTACTCTCCAAGTTTGCATTTATAGTTATTGATGTCATTAACTTTAACTTCTCTTAGATTTCTTTTAATAAAAACCAAACCTGGATCAGTTCTTCTGTGTTTGTCCCTCTCCTGTCCTCCAAACTTCAGCCGGTTGAGGCAGCTCATTCTGGTTCTGCTGGAGGCCACTTCCTGTTAAAAAGGATTTGTTCCTTTCCACTGTCGCCAATTTGCACTGAAGAAATCAACAGTTTTGAAGCCCTGCAAAGTTGTGTTTCATTGTTTATGGACTCAGTTTTTTTTTCATGAAAGCTTGTAGTTTGCAGTAATCCCAGTGACATCATGGAATCCAGAAATACAGTACAGTAAGCAATGTTAAAAAAATTCTCTCATGCTTTTTTTTGGGGGAGTTTTCAAGCTAAATTATTTGGTAAATAAATGTTTTAAATATTAACCTAAATTGTCATAAAATACAGTATGTGTATTTTGTATTTAATATGTGTAATATGTTTAAGTATGGCTATCTCTTTGTATGGTCATCATGTTCGAAATAAATTTGTTTGATTGAATGATTGAAAATTCAGTTCCATAAAAAAGCAATATAATACAGTAATTGATCATGCCATGGAGTGCAGCATTTCTACCTTCTAACAGTGTGGTGTGTAGCTCCTAACTGTTTAGCWCTTGTGTGTTTTTGTTTGGTTCTTGCTGCATTAAAATAGGTCACAGATTATAGTTTAGCAAACCTTTATAATTAAGTATTTCCAGTATTTTTTCCTAAATCGAGTGCAATGACCTGTAATCCAGAAGTATACTGTACATCTTATGCACAAATGAGCTAACGGTTCAGATTGTGCAGTGACCRTCTTCACGTCTTCAGCACTGTGCAGCTGGCAAACAAACTTTAGGTGCATTACTGCCACCTACAGGGCTGGAGTGTGCAGCATGGATACTGGTGCGTCAGAATGTGGTTAACAGATAATTGAGGGAATATTTTTTAATTCATTAGGTTTTCTGTTCGCATTTATCTGTAAACRAGGTTTAACATTTTATTTATTCTGTGTTTTCCATCAGTGATGTATTTAGTTCTGTATTATTTTTATTTTGGGTCAATTTTAGGTCAAATTAACAAACAYTTATTTTTAAAATCTTGAGGCTTATCAAATGTTTTGATCGAAACGTGGCCAGCTGAGCACTTTTAACACTTCTAATAAGGTGGGAAAAAAACATTTATTTATTTATTTATTAATCCATGCTTGAGAAAATTCATTAGCAGCTGAAGTAATTAATTAGAAGTCGAGAAATTTAATTATCAGCTGAAAATTTGTATGTTGCTGAACTTCACCTGCTGCTTCAAAAGAATCAGTTTTCTTTTAATATGAACAAAATTAAGTAGTAAAAACTTGCTTTTCCTGTTTTACTATAATAATACTGTAATACAGCTAATGTAACCTGTATGTAAAGCAGGAAAATACAGAGGTGCTGCCGGAGGCAGATCATGTATTTGAGAAGCACGCTGATGGATTGTGTTATTTCACTAATTTCCCTCCAAAAATAGCTTTGAGTATTGAGTGTTGATAAGAGAGCCATCAGTCGGGCTGAAGTGGAGCATCCAGGTGGGAGAGAGACTGAAATAAGAGCTCTAATGCTTCAGGAACAGATAAGAAAAGCTCCTCTCTGTCTGCAGCAGCTTAAATGTCTGGACGTGTTTTTGTAAAATAAATGAAATAGTAAAGGAGAAATGTTGGAAAGTTGAACGTGTTGGAGTTCAGTAGAAACCTGCGGAGGGTAAAAAGGCCAGATCTGTTCCACTTTGTCTTACAGAGGGAACCGAGAAGAGGCTCTGCTCCTCTCAGCACTTTTCTCTCCTCAAGTGCCTTTTAATAAGCGCCGTCCTGCTCGGCTGCTTTCTCTCTCCGCTTTGCTGCAAAAATCATCCTCATAATTAGATGTTCTGGGGAACACCGAGGGTCAACATGCATATTCATCCYCGCCTTACCTCGGCCTCGGCAGGATAATCTTCGGCTGCTTTCGGCACCTCTTGCTMAGGCTGAAGAGCTTGTTAGTTGCACGGCGAGCTTTGGCGAAAAGCTGCGTGCTGCTGGTCTCCAGCTGCCTGTAGCGCTGGAGCAGGCCAGCATCCGCCCTCCACAAGTGCTCCACCACAGATGTGTTCACAGCGTAATGGGCCGGCAGTTTCCCAACAAAGCTTTGGAGCTCCTCTGGTATGAAGGAGAAAATGAAAGAATAAAATCCACCCGAGGCTTCAAACTGAGGGATTACAACAACATCCACAAAACTCTCTACTTCTTTGTTTGCCTGAGAAAATTAAACAGCCAAGGAGCCTAAATAAAGGTGAGCAATGTGTAAAGAAAGAATGTTTACATATTTTAATTTTCTTCATGTGAAGATTTGCTGATCTCTTCAGAAAACAAACTCATTTCACATTTGTTACTCTGCAGACGTACACAGTTTATTTCCTGTTGGAATGTATTCAAAGCAGTCAGTCTCTGATTAAACAGGATTAACACTAAATTACACAAACAGTATGCTGTCAGGAGTGGTGTTAAATTAGTGCAGGTTGCAGTGATTGCAGTAATTATTACTGTCAAACTGAGGAAGAAGTGAAGGTGCTTAAAAAGTCAGAGACTTCCTCATCAGTGGGATAAATAATCTGCACACAGAGTCGTACGTTACGGCAGAACAATGTTACTTTAATCTAAAGGGCAATGAGAAGTCGGGTTCTGGGGAAACCTGTCCATCACAGGGTTTTATGTACAATTATTTTATGTAATATCAATTAAATCAACGCAAGTGTCAAAAGGTCCAAAGTTCACTTTGATCTCAATTTCATTTTGAAATGCCACTTYCACCCGCCATCTTGGATTACTTTTGGTCAGAAAATAAGAACAAATGTACGTCAAAAGTACAGTTTTGTTTTTTGCTGCTGGTGGTTTTTGGCTGGTGGATTTATTTTTTCTTGTTTTGGCTGCTTGCTGGTGGGAATTTGATGAATGTCCCTCAGATGTTATTCATATTGCTGATTATTATATATATTTTTTGTATTTTATTCACGCTGCGAGTAAATATGATCGGTAAAATATGATTTATGGGGTTTTATCTTTCATTTGAGCCCTCAGTGAAGTGTATGAGTTGAAGCCTTTAAAAACTACAGTATTTGGAAAATATGTCCAGTTTGCACGAAGTTGACACGTCTAATCATGAAATTGATAGTATTATGTCTCAAATATTTATTTTTGATGCTATTTTTACTTTGAACTGTTTGATAATCTATATTTTAGCTCAATATATATTTTCCCTCAATATCTCCTTCCTTTAATTAAAAAAGTCTTTAAAAAATTTTAAGTGAGAAAAAAGATATTTTGATTTTTGTGTATTACAACTTCAATAACTAAATACAAGTTACAGTTAAAAATATATGGCTGCTGAGGTTAAACATTCAGATTAATAGCTTCAAAAAGTCACTAGGCTTTTGAATTTAGTCCAAAGGGTTCAAGAGCAGTACTTACTTAAGTCCTGTTAGAATTAAATTCTAAAATGAGCTTAAAGAGCGATCTACAACACGTAAGCTATTATCTGTTAATAACTTTTACACAGAGTTTTACTTCAAAATGAGTGAAATCTGAGAATGAGCCACACAATCTATTAAAATGTGATATTTTTTAATATAATTTTTACTTCCAAGTTTTGTCACCTAACTAAACTGACTCATGAATAATTGAAAAAACATGTTCTGATCAAACTAGTCTAAGAAGAAACACATGGTGACAGAACATGTTATGAATGTCATTGTATTGTGAAGTGGGAGAAAAAAACAAGTCTTTGTCACCCAGAGGATCTGGAGTCACACACTAACAAAAAAATGCTTCTGAAACAAAAAAGCACCAATAAAACAGCAACAAACTGGAACGAMACATATGGCTACTTTGCCTTTGCTCAAAGCTCCGCCCTTTTTTGGGGGGAAAACGACCCAAATACTGACTTATTCAACTGATCTGACCCATCAGATGATCTGACCCATCAGACAAACACATTTTGTATTGTAATGTGAAATAAATGCATTTATCCTTCTCCATTAACTTTTTGACATAACATTAATATTGTTGCTGKTTTTTTTTCCTTTCAGCTGCCCCTGAATAATCTTTAATGAATGATTTGTTTCATGTCTTTAAACCTGGACTCAAACCTGCAGCTTCAGGATTAAAAGTCCGCAGCACTGACCACCGAGCCACAGCGACCCCACGTTACATTTAATAATAACTGTTTATATTTTAGATCTATGACTCTTTAGACCAGTGGTCCCCAAACTACGGCCCGCCTCCCCATTTGGTCTGGGCCCCAGAACAATACCAGAGAGCATTCAGTTTTTTTTCATATATGTGTTTATATTTGATTATAAAGTTGGACTTTTGGAATAAAATGTTCCTTAATTATGAACTATTTTCATTATTAACTATTATTAGTTAGTAACTATTTCATACATAAACACATACGTATATAACGTGACATTCTGTTCCACCCTTCTGCGGTCTGTGCCCCTATCTGGCAACCCCCAGAAAAAAATCCTAAACCCGCCCCTCTCAAAGAGAGAATGGAATAATGGTTAAAAGATTAGGTAAGAGAAAAATTGATTCAGAATGCAGGACATTTAAGCTGCAGTGGACAAACGATTATTTTTTTGTTCATCTGTCAAAAGGCGGTGGTGGTATTCAAAGAATACAATCTGCGGCGACACTATGAATCCCRTCACAAAGACAAGTATGATAGCTTSMARGSCMAAWKKKRRSMAAMMAAMYYYYYWARSYWAAAARRTGGACTGTTAGCTCAGCWGAATACATACTGTGAAGAACCCAGAGAGGCTTATTTGATTGTGTTTTCTGGAAAACAATAAATTTTTACATTTAGGGACTCCTCCAATAGTCACACTTTTTCTGTTACAAACTGACTCCGGCCCCCCACCAAAGAAGGGAAAAGTGATGTGGCCCTCAGAGGAAAAGGTTTGGGGACCCCTGCTTTAGACCTATTTAGTAAAAACAAATAGACTTTTTACAGCATCTTCCACAAACATCTCAAAGTCACCTGGGCATCTATTTCTTGCAATATTTTAATTAATTTACATGTCTGAGCACCAGTGATGTATAAGAGTAGAAAATAATTGTTTTATATTTCCATTAAGAGCTAAATTGTTTTTTTTTTTTTGGAAAAACAACTTGTGCTGAGGGAGAATTAAAAGCCATCTGTTTTTTTTTTCCCTTTTTGTGAAAGCACTCTTCGAGCTGACATTTTCAAGTTCTATTTGAAAGGACAACTAATAATTTTTTTACTCACCGGATTCCTCAAACTCCAGGTTTGTCAGCCTTAAGGCTTCTCTGACGTGCAGCAGGCTGGTCTCCAGAGTGTCCAGGTCAGAGTGAGGACAGTTACAGTGTGGGAAGTGTGGTCCACACTCACACCAGCAGTCATTGTTCCGGCACACAAACCGGCCCTCAGATTTACAGCCGATGTAGTCCAGCGCTGCCTGAATGAAGCGACTTCGTAAATAACCTGGAAGGATTACCTGCAGCCCTGCAGCAAAGATAGAAAGTAAAGAAGAAATATTGTTATGAACTCTTCTCTGAAACATGTCAAACAATGAACTAGTGATATTTTGTCTTCTAAGAACAATAACTGACCAAAGTGATGACAAAATGTGATTTGTTTTAAATATCAACATTAAATTTATTTAATTTATTTGTTGTCAGCATTTTACTTTACACAAACTCAGGTCAATCCATCCATCCATCCATCCATCCATCCATCCATCCATCCATCCATCCATCCATCCATCCATCTTCAGGTTTTAGGACAGCGGTTTGATCAGGGAGGTCCAGACCTCTCTTTCCCCAGCCACCTCTTCCAGCTCTTCCAGGATTCCAAGGTGTTTCCAGGACATGTCCTGGGTCCTCCCCGGAGTCTCCTCTCCGTCAAACATGCTTGAAGCACCTCTCTGGGAGTTTTCTTTTTAGATGCCTGGATCACATCAACTGACTCCTCTCACAATCTCACACTCCATTCTTCCCTCACTCGTGAAAAAACCCTAAAATACCTGAACTGCTCCACTTGAGGCAGAACYTCACCCCCAGCCCAGAGAGAACAATCCACCCTTTACCGACTGAGGAACATGGACTCAGMTTTGGAGGTGCTGATCCTCATCCCAGCTGTGAACTGCTCTGGTGAGAGTGTAGTGTCCAGGAGTGGGGGCCGTGACAAAATTTATGGTACATCTGTGAAGCCTATAAAGAAGCCTTGTACTTTGTCTAGTCTACCTCGTCTTCGTCTTGTACTTTTGCTCTTCGTCTTTGTTCTTCATCTTCCTTACTTGGTGAATCATTTGGTTTGAAGGCCACAATTCGGTTTTTTGGCTGTAATCTCCTGGACTGCAAAATAAAGATTCTTGCTGTTCAACCAGCCTGTTTCAGAGTTCTCTCTTCATTGAGCAACAGCAGTTCCACTTCAACCAGAAGACGTGGTTTTTTTCACCTCAAGAGCTGAAGATCACGGCATGATGATGCCAACTGAACCACATCATCTGAAAATAATAGAGATGGAATCCTGAGACCACCAAACTGGACTCCGCTGCACCGAGAAATTCTGTCTATAAAAGCTATGAACAAAATATGTGACAACGGGCAGCCCTGGAGGAGTCCAACTCCCACCCTGACAGGGTTGACATACTCCCAGTAATGAGAACTAAACTCTGGGACTGAATGACCCATAAAACATGACCCACAATCCCATACTCACAAAGCACCCCCCACAGTGTGCCTCAAAAAACACAGTCAAATGCCTTCTTCAAGTCCACAAAACCCATATAGAGTGGATAGGCAAACTCCCAATGACCCCTTGAGAACTCTAGGGAGGATAAAGAGCTTGTCCAGTGTTCCACAGCCAGGACAGAACCTGCATTGTTCCTCCTGAAACTGAGGTTTGACCATCGACTGGACCCTCTCTTTTCTAGAATAGACTGGGGAGACTAAAGAGACTGATACCGGTATAATTGGAGCACACTCTCTAGTCCCCCCTTTTTAAAGAGAGGAACCACCACCCCAGTCTGCAAATCCACTGCCCCCGATGTCCACATGATGTTGCAAAGGCGTGTCAACCAGGACAGCCCAACAACATCCAGAACCTTAATGAAATCAAGGCGGATCTCGTCCTGCCCCAGAGTTCTGCTGCAACGGCACTATTTAAATACCTTGGTAACCTCAGCTCCAGTTATGGAAAGACCGGTTCCTGAGTTCATCAGCTTCTTCCATGGAAGACATGTCGGTAGAATTGAGAAGATCCAAGAGGTATTCCTTCCACCTCCTGAAGACATCACTGGTTATCAACAGCAGCCCAACTTCACTGAGCTCAGTGTTGAAGTGCTGCTTCCCCCACCTTAGCCATCAGATGGTTTGCTAGAATCTCCTCAGAGCCAACCAAGAGTCTTTATACTTGGCTTTTATCTAGCCCTTATCTAGTTTCAGACAGTTTCTTCTTTGTTGTGCTCTAACAAAAAGGTGAAATACTCCCATCACACCACCAGGGGGCGAATATGTCCCCATTCACAACAGATCAAAATACAGGAAAAAAAAAAACATTAGCTTGGCTAAAGATACCCTAAAAACTCATATTTAGTTTTTGTTATTTTCATAACAATGTGATGTTAACAGTTTCCTCTGAGTACATCAGTATATGAACAAAAAATAATGCTAAGAGGACCAGAATAAAATCAGACAAATATAGAAAAAAATAGGGATAAAAACATGTCACGTTTTGCGAGGAGAAGAACCCAAATCTAGACGGAGGTAAGAGTTTGGATAAGAAAATATTTATTTTAACAAAAATAAAACAAAAAGCTGTCGAGGTAGCAAAAAACAACAAAGAGAAAAGACTAATGAGAACGACGAGGAAAAACACAACAGTGGGTGATACCAAATAATGAGTGAGGAAGTGAGAACTGAACCAGGATTAAATACTGACTGAAGGAGAGGGGAAATTACAAGCAGCTGGAGGGAGAGCTGATTAGGGATTGAAGACAGGTGAGGATGGTTTGCTGAGAATGTCCTAGAAACTAGCCGAGGAGAACTGAAAGGTGGTGACAAAGGGAAGACACAGAACAACAAAAACACAAATCCTCACAAAAAAGCTCTTTTGTTATTTTGGTAAAGTGGGCATGTGTCAAACAAGCTGTTATGTTTTCATTCTTAAGATGATCCATTTTCTTGCTCAAACAGAGGCATGAATAAAAGCTGCACATCAGGAAGAGATTTAAAAAAAGTTATTTTTGTTTGACTGGCAAACAGWAGAAAACCTTATTTAAAAAATAAACTGGAGTCGAGTAAATCGGGTCTTGATTTGCTCTGAAAGTGCTCCTCAGAAAAGAATAATCTACTTTTTGAGTCAGCTGTTCCTGTACATCACTAGTTTACTTTCAAGCTATATGAAAAAAAAAAAAAATCAGAAAGATGAAAGATTTATGTCTTTGAAATTGAATGATGGTGCCTGGCTGCTTGCTGTAAGGCAGGAGGAGGAGCTGGAATTTACAGGCTGAGATGCTGCTGGCCTGGGTCAATAAGGAAAAAAGAAATAAATGTCCAGCCTGGCCTTTAAAGCAAGAGAGTTTGACATATTGAGAAATAAGCCTCTTCAGTTTCTTGCAGAATTCATTTTTTTCCACTGCAAAGAACCAAACAACTTGATGCAGACTGGGTCACACTCATAGCTAAAGTATCTGTTTACTGCATAAACATAATCTGACACAGAAGGACCATTTCTAAGATTATCACTTGTTAACTCTTGCACTGTCCTTCTTGGGTGGGGGTGGATGAATTCCATTTGGGGTCTTTGCAGTACATAGGTGGAACTTCTTGTTGTGTTGGCATAACTGCTCTTCGATTGATGGAGTTCCTTGGTTTAGGAGGAGATTGTGTTTTTTTCTTTTATAAAATTTATTCATTTAAAACAAAACAACATAAATTTAATATACAATAAAAAATACAAATCATAAATT
>NW_013952780.1:333184-342104 GCF_001266775.1 Austrofundulus limnaeus
GAGTGGAACAATTATTGCATTATATAATATAAACAGTGCTTTATCATTAAATAAGTCCTTTACTTTGTACAATACTGCAATGGATTTGGCTATTCTTGTTTTTAAATGATTTATGTGAGATATCCATGTCAGTTTTTCCTCAATAATGACACCCAAAAACTTGACCTCACTGACTCTACAGATCTCAATACCATCAACACTAAATGGAACATCAACAGTTTTCTTTCTGTTACTGAATATCATATAAGTAGTCTTATCTAAATTTAATAATTATTTATTAAATTTAAACCAGGTTTGTATTTTAGCAAATTCTGTTTGCATCATTACCAACATCCGTTCTATTTCTTTACATAAACAAAATAATGTTGTATCATCTGCAAATAAAACACGTTTAAACAACCCTGACACATTTACTAAATCATTCATATAAAAAATAAATAACTTTGACCCAAGTACAGAACCTTGAGGCACTCCACATGTGATATTACCCAATTCAGATCTTGTATCATTTATTTGTATAAAATGTTTACTGTTCTTTAAATAGTTAGATACCCACTGTAATGCTGGTCCTCTAAGATCATATTTGTTTGATTTTTCAAAAAGAATATTGTGGTCAGTGGTGACAAAAGCTTTCTTCAAGTCAACATAAATGCTACCACAGTATTGTTTTTGATCAACAGCAGTTGTTATTTGCTCTACTAAAACCATGAGAGCCATTGATGTGGGATTATTAGCTCTAAACCCATACTGACTGATACTTAGAATATTTTGTTTATCGATAAATTGATCTAATCTTGTCACAAATAACTTCTTTAAAATCTTTGAAAACTGTGGTAACAAGGATATTTGACTGTAATTATTGAACAAACATTTCTCACCATTCTTAAAAAGAGGAATTACTTTGGCTACTTTCATGTTGTCTGGAAATATTCCAGTTGAAAATGATAAATTACAGATATTTGTAAAAGGTTCAATAACGTAATCCATTATTTCCTTTACAAACATAAGGTCCATGTTCGCCCAGTCTTTTGATTTTTTGTTTGCAAGATTTTTAACAATATTCATGATTTCTTCTTTGTCAGTCCCATCAAGGAAAATACTGTTGGTACAGCCCGTAACTGTGTGATTCACATTATTATCTACTCTTGGAATTTTAGCTGCAAGACTCGGGCCAGCATTAACAAAATAATTATTAAATCTATTTATAATTTCAGTCTGATCAATTTTCCATCTTTTACAAAATGTGAAATGTCTGATCTTGTTTTGTGGCTCTTTAAGACACTATTCATTACTGGCAATGTTGCTTTCATATCACTTTTACTTTTGCTTAGTAAATCACTGTAATATTCCTTCTTATGTTCTTATATTCCAAACCAACTTGTTTTTATACTTCTTGTATTTCTCTTCCGACTCTTTTGTTCTTAATTTCAAGAAGCACGAATACAAGTAATTCTTTTATTACAGGCATTTCTCAATCCTTTAGTCATCCAAGGTTTGTCAACAATATTTCTTTTTGTGTATTTGTTTTGCACGCAATTTCTTTCAAACAGAGCTCTCAAAATGTTCATAAATACATCATGTGCTTTGTGCACATCTTCAACATACACATCTTTCCAATTGTTTTCCAAAATTGTTCTTTGACTTATCCAAAGCTTTTTTTGATGTTTTCATAGTTTTTTTCTTTTCTTGTAACTACTTTTGTACTTTTGTAATTGTTCTAGCTGTGATTGGTGGAGTATTAGGTGTGCAGAGTTTGGCAAAACCATGATTGGTCAGATTGTCTTGTTGGGTAAGTTAAAAGATGAAGTAATAGTAAAAATACACTACCTGGCTAAAAAAAGTTGTCACCAAATTAAAAAAGGTCACACTTTAATATTTGTTTGGACCTTTAGCTTTGGTTACATCACTCATTGTCCGTGTCATTGTTTGAATAAGCTTCTAATGTCACCAGGTTTATTTCATCCAGTGTTGTATTAATTTTTCACCAAGATCTTTCATTGATGATGGTAGAGTCTGACCTTCTCCAGCACATCCCAAAGATCCTCAATGGACTCTGTGGAGCCAGTCCATGTGTGAAAATGATGTCTCATGCTCCCTGAACCACTCTTTCACAATAAGAGCCCCATGAATCCTGGCATTGTCATCTTGGAAAATGGCCGTGTCATCAGGGAAGAAACAATCCATAGATGGAATAACCTGGTCATTCAGTATATTCAGGTCAGCTGACCTCATTCTTTGAGCACAAACTGTTGCTGAACCTAGACCTGACCACCTGCAGAGACCCCACATCATAGACCTGACCACCTGCAGAGACCCCACGTCATAGACCTGACCACCTGCAGAGACCCCACATCATAGACCTGACCACCTGCAGCAGCCCCACATCATAGACCTGAGTTAAATCCAGGCAGACACTTGTATTTGGCAGGGAGGTGAATTATGAACATGTAACTAAATATAATTTGACTGATTATATTTTAAAACCTAATAATGTCTCAAATAAAAATTGTGAACATGTAAGTGTAATTTATCAAATTCAAAATTGGTACAAGTACCACTTTCTTGTATAGATTTCTGATTAATATTTAATTTATTTTTTCCAGGCAGATTTGGGTTTTTTGACTAAGCCAAATTGTTATTCATCGCTCCACATGTATGGTGTTCAAATTTTGTGCAGCTAGCACCTTTCTATCTCGAGTTATGACTAAATTTAACATTTTTATTTGAACATATCAGGACTTCAGATTTTTGTCAGTGAAGGAGAACAGAGATACCACACATATAGATGTTTMATGGCTGTTTAGACAAAGATACAAGTCCCCCTCAGCTGCCCAGCATCTATCCAACCAAATCGTTTTGGCTTTTTCAAACTCTACCCAAAATTATCAATCCATCCAATCCTATCTTTGACAAACTCCTCTTACAAAACAACAAAAAAAAAAAAAAAAAATCCCACGTAGTGACTGCAGTGACCTGCTTCTCAAAAAGAACACCTTACATAAACTGATTAAAAATGATCTGTTTTCCCCTCGTAACAGACTAGTCACTCTTTTAAAGCCATTTAAGCCTGAAATTAAAAAAAATCTAATTTAAATGACTTTTTTTTAAAATAAACCTTGAGTTTTAAACAGACTCTGGACACTCCAGATCCAGCTGAAAATGTTTTTTGGCCAAACTTCTACGTGTTGCTTGTTGGTCAGACATGGAGGGTGTTTTTATACTTTTTTTAATCACTATTATTTTTTCCTGAATCTGTACTCAAGCACAATACCAGCTTCTGCTTCATTGTTGCCTCTTGACCTGGATGTACCACAGAGTTGCTGCAGCTGGTTCCTCTGTTATAAACATCATCCTCTGGAAAAAAAAAACTRAAAGGGAAGAACACATTCAAAGCTGTGGACTGTCCGATTCTGCAGCCTGTGTCACGTAGAACTGCCTTTTTGTACTAAACATTTACTTGCGCAACATGCAAGTGTGCTTTTGCTCTTCTATCCAAACTGCAACAATTTTATCAGACAAGATGAAAGATGAGACTCCACAGCAACACCCAACCAATAAGGAGGTCCTGCTTCCAGGGTGAGTTAAAGGCTAACAAATGTAAAAAGCAAAGCATCACCGCGTGGGCTAGTAAATAAATTAAAAGTATAGGGATAAAGGTAAAACGAAAAAACATCACCGAGAAGAGTGTATCATTTTATAAAGTGATAAATCTGGGATTAAAAGTTGAATTTATAATGGGTTTCATTGTGGCCTATTTTTCCCTTGAGGACCACGAGTGTGTAGTAAAATTACCATGAGGTTACAGGAGTGTTTGAAAAAAATCTGACAAAAAAACATTTGAATGAATTTTAGTCACGTTTATTGACTGCACATAAAAAATAGAAATAAAAGCACACACGTGAATAAACGCATGACCCATTCTTCCGCAAAAGACAAAACGAGGGTGAAAGTACAACATCCTTTGAAAGCACGAAAGCGAATGTTTGATTCTCTGACATGAGCAGCACATCCAACAAGGTCAATGTCACCCACTGCTTTAGTTTGTAATTTGTCTGCACTTATCTGTGATGGATGCTTCGCGCAGTAAAGAAGAGGTAATTAGAGGCAAAGATTGATAACAGTCGTGTATCTCTAGGTGAAATGTAAGACTAGYAAYGGCTATTTTAGCTGGGTCAGAGTGAAAGAGCAAACCACCCACCAGCAACTCTAATATCACTAATTACCATTTCTAATCCTGCTGATGGAAGCTGTGGAAACAGCAAAAAGTAAACATGACTAATTACAAGATATTTGTTGGTGTAGATTGTCAGTCATCCAGGATATGGCAATCATAAGAGTTTATTTAGCCCAGAAAGTCTGTCACTGTGTGGCTGTCATGATTGACAAGCCTCAGATGTTGCATGGGAAACRAGGACAACACCTGGGGAGTGGCAGGCAGGTGCTTGGTGGTTCCAATTTAAAAAGGGGGGACAAGAGAGTATGTTTCGAGGGATTATGGCCCTTAACCTCTTGGGGAAAGTTTACTTCAGGGTGTTGGAAGAGAAATGACGGTCAAATCTCAGAATCTGAAAGAGGACCATGGCTTTCATTGAGGTTGGGGAGCACTGGACCAAATCTTAATCCTTGCAGAGTTCCTGTCCAATCCACACGTGTGGATCTGCAGAAGGTGTGTTAGGTCTCTGTTCTTAAAATTACAAGGATGGGGTGGTAGGGAAGCTTCATGGTTTCTGGTGGGAGCTGGACACTCATGTCTCTTGTCTCCAGTCATGTTTGTGATTTTCATGAACAGGATTCCAAAGTGTAGTCGCAGCGAGGAGGGAGCATCTAGTTTGGAAAACTCAACTCTGCTTTTTTGCAGATGATGTGGCTCTGCTGGCATTTTCAAGCAGTGACCTTCAGTGTGGCCTCAGATGGTTCCCAGCCGAGTGGCCGTGAGTGAGAGATGGTCTCGCCTGCGTTAATGAGGATGTTACTCTGGTCTGTTGTGGTAAAGAAGAAGCTGAGCTGAAAGGTGAAGTTCTTAATTTACTGACCAGGCTTGACCTCTGAGACGGAGTGACTGCGGTGGACTTCAGCTCCTGCTCCTCCACATCAAAACAAGTCAGCTGAGTTGTTTGAGAAGCTAATTAGGGTGCCCTTTTGATGCCTCCCTTGAGTGGTTTTCTGGGCAGTATTATATGGCCCACTGGGAGTCAGACCCAGAACTTTATGAGAGAAGGTCTGGGCTTCCCTCCTGGACCTGTTGCCTTGCACCCACTCTGGATGTTATCATCCATGAAATGAATGTTATTAGATGTTATCAGTCCCCTAGAATGGCTTCAGAATGTCCCGCCTGTGCAGGTTAGCAGGGTTCCCCGTCCCATAGAATGGCTTCCGATTGTCAGCTGGTTAGTATGAGGCATAAAACCACTATCTGGTTAACATGATACATAAAAATACTGGTTAATATGAGGCTTAAAGCCACTAAGGTTAACTTTAGAGCAAATGACATGGTTAGCGTTAAAGACACCGCCCTCCAATGGTTGAATATTGTGGCCTTCCAATGGGGCAATGGGTAAAGTGTCGGACCAGGGTTCGAGACCCACATGGACACAAAAAAACCTATTACAATATCTTTTGGTTATTTACACATTCATTGTCATTGATATATTAACCCACTAGGGGGCAATGTTGGGACAATCTGAAGCATAGAAAGCGCAGTAAGGACCCTCTGAAGCCATTGTATGGGACTGATAACGCCTAATAACGTCCATTACATGGACTGATWACATCAGAATCCCCTGCTGAAACCTTACTTTCGAAAAATAGACAACGATGCATGAACGGATGGATGGATGCGTGGATGGACATCAGTTCACTCCTTTTCAGAGGTAAAATGTTTTCAAGAAACAAGGAAAGAAGTTAAGCTACCTTAAACTCAATGGTTAGCCATTAGCAATATTTATGCTAGCCTGGTGTGTTGTTTACCTTGTAGTTGAACCTTATTTTCAGGACTGTGCACTAAAACAGAGCTGACGGTGTCCAGATTGTCATAGTTGCTGCACCCAAGAGGCCCAGTTCTTGTTTCAGTCACCTGAAAGAACATTGAGAGRACACAGACTTTGTTTTAGTTTAGCACAGGAGCTTACACAGAGTTTGCTTATGCACTTATTTAACTTTTGCATTTCCTGTAAAGAAGGTCAAAATAACATAAAAACTCACTACACATATTATTTTTGCCTCAAAAGAATTTGCAACGCAATAAATTTCTGAAAGTAATTAAGACAAACTTTAATTATAAAGTTTCCTTCATCAGACAGAATAATCTGTGATGAAAAGAAATTAATTTCCAACCAAATTTTCTCAAGACACTGTTTCTAGTCGCAACGTTGAACTCAGAAACAGGAAGCTCAGTTTTTATTAATGTGTATTGTTTTGTTCTGGATGCAGTTCTTTCTGAATCCTGAGGAGCTGTTAGCTGGGATTTTAATGAATTGCCGTGTTTTGCAGATGCTGCTTATAAAATGTCCATCTTTCTCTTCCCCCTTTCATTCTCACTGATTTTCAATCTGCCTGAACTCTCTGGCCGCTGCAAAGTGGCAAATGAATGAAAACCAGTCAGGCTGGAAATGAATGAAACCATATCTTTAATCCATCAAACTGATGCATAACCAGACTAACAGGTTCTCATTTTAGGAGGGGCACTTGTCTTCATCAGTGGCCGCTCACTTTAGCATCTACATTTGCCCCTCAGGCTGATTAATGCATGTGGTCTAATAGCCACTACAGATGATATAACGGATGATTGGTGCTTTATACCAGACGATGCACAACTGCTGGCCCATTCTCCCTCTTCTGTCTCCTGTTCGCAGCTCGCTACAGGACAGGCGACACGTCGGCTGCGTTATAAATCCGAGTCTATTAATTTGCTTTGCGGTAACTCAGAGGCGGCATTATAAGAATCTGATTAAAATCAATCAGTCCTTTATTTTTCTGCCTACTCAGAGGTTTTTGTGAGAATCAGCAGCGTTAAAGAGGAGAAACGGATCTGACAGCGCCGCTGCTCGCCTGCAGCCACAGGAGGTGCAGCTGCCCGGCCAATTCTGTAAATAAGCATTTGCACTTAATCTAACTGATTAAATAAAGTCCCTGAGCTGGTATTAAAGGATTTGTGAGTTTAAGATGTCCTCAAGTGAAGTAACTGGAATGTCAGAAAGGAAAACTTTACTCCTTGTGTTCTTCATCAGAGTGGAGGGGTGCACTTTATTATTTCCACACTAAACAGAGAAGTACTGAACGTTTCCCTGAGTTCACAGAGCAACAGAGCAGCAGTTTCTACAGAACACAAACAAATACACATAAAAGAATAGAAGTGGAATAAAAAGGCAAAGTAACGTTTAGTTATTGTGCTTGTTTACACTTATTTGTCCATTTAATGGGTTTGAAAAATAAACCAGTGAACCTCTACAAATCCATACAGCAGTGTTAGCAACAATTTAGTAAATTAAAAATTATATTGCGATGTACTGCTCAGATGTTTTATTTAACAGAATTTTGTTAAAATCTCCTGAATATCAAATCAACCCTGAGTTGTACTAAAAACTCACAAAGGTTTATATCTTATTGTTTGTTTACATCAGCGGTGTGGAAAAGCAGACAATTGCAGTGGAGGGAGACGTGTGGTACGGCAGGCAGTTGCGCCATAGATTCAGTTGTTTTATGGCAGGATATTATTATTTTTTATTTGCAGTCCCTGATCTGAAGTGTAATTTCCCCACAGTAGCACTCATTTATCTGAAAAGCTAAGAGTGAGTGTTTCACATTTAATAATATTTTTACTGTCTCATTGGGAAATGTTATTTAGTTTTGTATTGATTTTTATTTTGCATCAAATCTCGGACAAATTAAAAGAAACAAACGTTCCTTGTTTTTTTATATCCATTTTGTAAGTTCAAGGCAGAAAAACATTCCTGGAGTGAATCAAACTTTGTTTTTGTCACCTGACCTCCAGGATATGTTTAGTATTTATGGTTGAAACTGGTTAAAACAAGACAATGTGACTTTTTTCTATTGGAATTATCAAGTGACAAATTCTATCTTACTGCTACCATAAAACCTCCTTACAAGAGAGCTTTGTGTTTCTCAGTCTGATTGTGAGACAGTTATTGTCTGCTGRAAAGCATTTCGCCCACAGCTGATGCAACATCATCAGTTCTTCCGTCACAAAGATGCAACCTCATCATCTCAGCGCTGTTACAGTGATTAGTGAGAATTTCAACAAGGTGACATTCAACAGAGCTTCACCAACTTTTCTACAGTATGTTGGCTGTCCCACCAAACACAAAAGCCTGGATCAGATGCAAATCCAATGGATGTGCTGCAGCACATGCCCCCCTCCCACCCCCACCCTAAACTACATCAGGTTTGCTGACCCCAGGATTCATCCCTGAAGAGGCAGCCTGCTAACAGAGGGGGTGGTCTCAAGAAGCTGCTGAAGCACTGCAGGGCTGCTTGGAGACGATGGACTGGAATGTCCTCATGGAGGAGAGAAGAGTCACATCACAGATTCTGTGACCATGCCTGAACAGTAGGACATCAGAAGAAGGACATCTTGTCCCGACACCAGTATTTGTCAARCTGAGCATGAGAATGAGTACTTCAGTTTGGGTACTCACCAATACCAAGTGCTGATACCTAGAATCAGCACAGATCCAATTCCCCAGCAAAAACAGAGTAATATAGTTAATGCTGTGAAGTGTCAGGAGGGCTGTGATCAGTCATACATTGTGGAAACAAAACAGCCACTGTTCAAAAGAATGAGACAACACAGACGAGCTACATCATCAGGCCAGGACTCTGCAGTTTACACTCATCTACAGGCCAGGACTCTGCAGTTTACACTCATCTACAGGCCAGGACTCTGCAGTTTACACTCATCTAC
>NW_013952780.1:342549-349355 GCF_001266775.1 Austrofundulus limnaeus
GAGTAAAGGAAGCCATCTTTGGGAAGAAACACCGTCCACCATTAAACAGAGGTGGAGGCCTTCATGTCCAGTTGTCCTTCTATTGCAAGAATGACTCAGCCCCCTGTGAGCAAAAGGTGTGAATCAGGGCCCCAGTGATACCAACACAAAGGGAGAGAGGGACAAAAACAAGGGGACGTTTAACCCCTGCTTCCATTCACTACATTCACATAACACGACACAGGTCAGGTGATGGGGCACACGACCCTCTATGAACAATAGAGCCAATCAAGCCTATTGTTAGTCGATGGCCATCTTTTGCATGTGACTAACCTGTTTGTCCAGGTGGAGGCATTGCTTATAAGGCTGAGTTTCACCTGAAACTCATCAGACTGAAGAAGTCTCTTGGAGTAGAGACAAAACGTTTCACTAAAGAAGAACCCATCCAGAGGACCTACTTATTTTTTTCTTTTTGACTGATCCCTAGTACTTACTGAGTTAGAACTTAAACATTGGTAGTAACATTGGTGTTGGACCATACCCACACTAAAGTTACTGGATCAATACATTAGTTAGTTTCACTTTCATCAGCTGAATGTGATGTCATGTCTTCTTTTGTCCCGACACGATACTGATACCAGTATCGGTGTTGGGACACCACTAAGAACAATATAAGAGACRTGTGGTCTGAAATGAAGCTGATCCCTAAAAGACAACCCGCCACCTGCAAGTCTTCAGAATGCAAATGAACACAGGTTCAGTTTACAGCCGGATGTTGTCCATCCTCTACAGTCAGACCCAAAGACACGCCTTCTGCCAWACAAGTTTCCACTCCTCACACTTCATTTCTCTGTGGTGTGCTTTGATGAACAACTCTACTCTTCCAGAGACGTCCAAAAGTCTCCATCACTCACATGACTGTGAGTAATGTGACAAGTTCATGAAACAGCTGGAGAGATTCTACCAAAGGAAAGCTGTGGGACCTGATGGGATCAGCCTTCCCATTGGAGCTTGAAGAATTGGACCAGCCAGTTTTCTCTTGTCTTGCAATACCTTTTAAACCTGAGCCAAGAGAGGGAGTCGGTGCTCTTGAAGACGTCCTGCCTGKTTCCAGTCTGTAAAGAAGTCAACACCAGTTGACCTCAGTGGTTACTGTGCAGTTACCTTTACATGTCATGATGGTGTTGGAGGGACTKGTCTTGGACAATCTCAGGGGTCAAATGAAGACACCACTAGACCCTTCACAGCTGGCCTGCCTGCCCTGTTTGTGAGTTGCTAACACTGTCTGTCCTTTATGTCAATGCTTCCTGTCCCAAACATTCACAGTTTAATTCCTTCATTTGTTTCAAAAGGAAAACTTTAGCWGCTTATTCTTTTCCTTTTTATATCTTATCATATTCTACTTACTTTTCCTGAATTTGAGTATTATTTTATTACATTTTGGATTTTTTTGGTGTTCTCAGACTGTCTGATGTAATACCAGAGTTTCTCAGCCTTGAGAACAATAAAGTCTKTCTGTCTGCATCTGTTTGCATATTTAAAGGCGGACGGAGGAGAGAGGGGGGATATTATTCAAAATTGAGTTTTTTGAACTATATTTCATGTAATAATTTTATTCCCTCATCAAAAGCATACCCAGAGTTTTGCTTTGATTCATTTATGCATGTTTSAGAAACCCTTAAATCTCCTGTGGAGCTGTATAAACACTTGCTAGTACAAAGCTAATGTGAYTGGAAAATACAGACCCCCATACCCCCGTAAATATGTGAGCAGATGGAGTCAAACAAGTTCCTGCTTCTCAATGCTGATAAGACTGATTTCATGGTTATGACCTTCAAAATTCCACCATTTGCTCCAAAATGTTAGTTTGAAAATTGATAATCAATATAAAATGTAGGGAAAAAGTCAAGAACTTGGGYGTGCTGTTTGACCTTATGCTCTCTTTTGAGTCTCATTTAAAAGAGGTAGCAAAAACCACTTTTGATCATCTTCAGAACATCACAACAATTAGACATACACTTTCATCTGAAAACGCAGAGGTTCTCATCCACACATTTGTGTCTTCACACATCGAGTACTGCAATGCTCTTCTCTCTGGGCCACCAAAGAAAGGTTTTAGAGGCCTGCAGATGGTTCAAAATGAGTCTGCTCGCATTCTAACCAAAACCAGGAAATTTGAACACATTACCCCAGTACTGTCATCTCTCCACTGGTTGCCCAGTCAGGTTCGAGCAGACTTCATGGTTTTGCTGCTCACTTACAAAGCCTTAAGTGGTTTAGTGCCTCCTTACCTTTCTGRTCTTCTATYCCTGTATGCAGTGTTGTATAAAGTACCACAAAGTGATACTTACGTAAAAGTACAAGTATCTTACCTATAATTTACTTTGGTAAAAGTTAAAGTCTCCTTTAGGAATATTACTTGAGTAAAAGTCTTAAAGTATCTGATTATTTGTGTTCTTAAGTATTAAAAGTAAAATTATTGATTTAAAATGAGCAGTTAGATTTTCTGTAATGACATTTATTAGGAGTTGACTTTCCAATAAAACTGCAGAAATGACTGTTGGATTAAAATAATTAATTCATGTTAAATTTAGGATGCACTAGTCCAGCTGTTTCAGTTTATATACATATATCAAGGCTGCACAAACCTTTTCCCCAAAATGAAAATCTATCTGAGGGCTGCAGCCAAATGCAGTAATATAATTCATGAAATACAAATACTTCTTAAGTACAGTCCTTTTATTTTAATGATTATGTCCTGCTGGAGTCTGACATGATTTGTTTGTGTACAAAGTAATACAGTATCAGAGTTTTATATATTTATACTTCTCATTCAACCACAATTAAATTCACTCTATCTAGGAAGCACAGTTTATACGGATAGTTTTTATTTTTTACAAAAACAAGCTGGAATAAAAACAAACAAAAATGAAATAAAAGTAATGACTTTCTACTTCTTGCCTTTTTTAATGTTAGGAGTAGAAAAGTAAAGATAATTGTGTGAAAATGTAAGAAGTAGAAGTAAAAAGTAGGCTAAAAAATAATTACTCAAGTAAAGTACAGATACCCAAAACGTACAGTAAACAAGTATATGTACTGAGTTACTTTACAACTCTGCCTGTATGTTCCATGTTGTGCTCTCTGACCTCAGGGCACCGGTCTTTAAATAATCCCTGAAGCCAGAAGAAAAACTGTCAGAGGTTGTGCTTTTTCCTTTCGTGGAACAATCTCCCTCAAGACATCAGGCTGGCCTGTTGGAAGKTTTTAAAGCTAAAGACCCACTTGTTCACATTGTCCTATGTGTCTTAACTTTTACATTTAAAGTTTTACTGCTTTCTTTGGTGTTTTATCTGTTCTTATAACATTTTATCTCCTTGTAATTGTTCAGCACTTTGTCTGAAAGCCCTTTATATATAAAGTTATTAATATTATCCTCTCATGTGTGCCCAGTTGCATGTTGGTCAGGACGTACAGGGGAAATGTGCTTGGACTCATTTGTTTGCACATCTGGATGTTTTTGTGTGGATTCAAGCATACACCAAGTCTTTGCACAAGGCTACTGGCTCTTCTGCTCCACYACAGCTCACAGTGTCATCCACAAACATAGTTTATGGGAACTCTTTCCTGACCACAGAACGGGRCACAGAGCTGATCTCACAACTTAAACAGGGTTCCTGAAGCTTAAGGCAAGTTAAATTTAAGATGTTTTAATATATTCTTAATGCCACTTGGAATGAAATTTAAGACGAACTTCACAATAAAAACAAAAGAAAAAAAAACTCGATTTTACCCAACTGTTCATTTTAACAGAACAACTAGCTGTGTACGGAAGCCAAGAGCAGACGTTTACAACATGTCGTTTTCCCCATGGTTTTCTCAAGATAATATTATGTCGTTATCACAAAATAACGATGACCGTTTTCTCGAGGTAACGAGTTATGGTTTTCCTCTCATGCATCATTCGGTAACCATGGAGTTGGCCCAGTCCCCTCAGCTGATCATAATTAAGTTTATTACATTAGCAGGTTCACTTAAGTGTAAACTGCTGAGCTGCAGTCAAGACTGATATGAAAGTTATCTTTACAAAACAAACAAACTGTAATCAATCTATGTGAGCTGACTTTTCAGCTTGAGTTCATTCTTGTAAGGTTTTAAGAACAATGAGAAACTGATCATGAGCATTCAAGGAAAAAAAACAATCATCTTGTTATCTCGAGAAACAATTAATGTATTCTTGTGATAATGGAAAAATTATCTAAAAAAACTGTCATCGTTCTTTTGTGGTAACGACATAATTAACTCATTGTCTCGAGAAAATCATTGGAAAAAATTACGTGAATAATGTTCGCTCTTGGCTTTCATAGAAGCAAGAGGCATTTGCTTAATTATTTTTAAAAATAAATATCTGAGGCAAATTACAATCATCCTACTTACAATGTTTTAACATTTTAAGATCTCTGAAAGATTGATTTAAGACATTTTAAGACTAATTAGGGCCTTATATTTGGATTGATGAATTCAGTGCCTTGACTTCTTAAAGAACCACAGGAACCCTGTTACACCCAGCTGTCACTCAAACATCTGTTCTTCTACCTGTGATAGTTTCACAAACATGACCACRCCTGACTTCCTCATACAGCTCCATTAGCTCCCTACCATCTTCTTTCTCTGAGTTCAAAAACACAAAGCAGCTCCTTCTGACCTTTAAAYTTCTCACCTTCACAGTAAACATCACACCTGTATCTGCTACCTCACTTCTTAATGTGGCCTAACAAGCCACTCCCTGGCCTGAATGGGACGACCAGCAACTTTTAGTTTTTATAATAAAACACCTCTGTAGTAAGACAGTTGCTGTGTCCAAAACAGCAGGCTGGGTCCTCTGAAGGCCGAATTCGTCGGCCGCATACGTCACAGCGCCGCAACGGAGGCCGTCCCAAACCGAAGACTCCTCCGATGCGGCCRACAAATRYGTCCTTCCTTTTCCYCRATTTRAAGGAMAGGTCTGATGGATCCTTCCYGGCCCACCATATCCCATAATGCATTGCGGCCCAACCGGGGATTTTTTTAAGCTAGTAATGGCGGACGAAGCGAGAGAAAAGAATATGTTTTAAATAAAAATATGGCGATATAAAAATTAAAAATAATTTGGCGGTTGTAATTCTAATACTTTTATCATTTATATGGACATGTTTTTACATATTATTTTTATCATAAAAAATGTGAAATAAACATGAACCTACAGCGGGTCAGTTAGTTCTTCAAATGTTACCTTTAAGTTAATTKTATTGTTTTGTGATATTAATAATGCTAATGTATTGATATTTTTCTAATTTTGATCTATTTCTGTTTACCATCGTCACAGTTGCTAGGTGACATGACGTACGCTGGGGTGGAGGGAAGGCTAGACCGTCCAAATTCACAGACCCTTTTTTTCCGGTCTTCCCGGGACCTGGCCTACCTCGACAGGGTAGTCTGGGTCCTCTGGAGGACCCGGCCTGTCGTTTTGGACACAGCCAGTGTGGAGCAGAGGAAAGGACAGACTCGACCACTTCACTCATAAAAACAAAGACTTTGTTTGTTTCAGTAAGAAGAAAATCYACTGAAAGATTTCTAAAAAGTTGTCTGAATCCCTGACTGTGACACTTCAGAAAAAAACAGCTGAAACTGAGTGTGCTAGTAGCTGAGACTGATCCCTAATTCGTACTTCATACTCATTTTCTTTTAGTTTTTTTATCACCAACACTCTAACAGACTTTTTGACTTGTTGCTGTTCAAAGTCTACAGCAGGTTAGATGTTCGAGCGAGRCTCAATCTTCCTGTCCTACATTAATACAAGAATAATGGCATTTCTAATGAAACATAACTTACTCATAACATAAAGTTTTTACTGGCCGGAGAACTTCATCTTGAGATGTTGAATAATGGGTCTGTTAGCAGAGTTGTAAAGTAACTAAGTACAAATACTTTGTTACTGGACTTAAGTAGAAATTTTGGYTATTTGTACTTGAGAAAAAAAATTTTCAGCCAACTTTTTACTTCTACTCCTTACAATTTTACACAATTATATGTACTTTCTACTCCCTACATTTTTAAAAAAGGTAAGAAGTAGAAAGTTATTACTCCTGTTTCATTCCAGCTTGTTATTATTTAAAAAAAAACGATCTCGATAAACTGTGCCTTGGAATTTRATTGTGGTTGGATGAGAAGTATAAATATAAACCATTCTGACACATATTAGTTTGTACACAATTCATCACAGCTGCACACCTTTAAAAGATTTATTTGGAAAATCTAACCTCTAATTTTTACTCAAGTACATTTTATGTCAGAAAATTATTTTTGATACTTGAGTACAAAATAAATCAGATACCTTAAGACTCAAGTGATATTCTCAGAGGAGACTAACTTTTACCAAAGTAATTTTATGATAAGATACTTGTACTTTTACTCAAGTATCACTTTGTGGTACTTTATACAACACTGTCTGTTAGAATAAATGCCATATCAGAGTTTGGTTGTCATGATAACACTTTGGTTTGGCTCAGTGAATGACTGAATGCTATTAGACCATCTGATAGAGGCAYACATGTCAATCCCTTTGGACATCTGTGAACTAGTGGGGGTCAAACTTACAGTAACATTTCCTTCCAGGCTCTGAGATGTAAAATATAGTTAAATGTTAATAAAAAAAATCTATGAGATTTTCTCTATAGGTCTGTAATTGTGTACTTTAGTGGAAAGTTCATGTGATTTAAGAACATTCAGTAAAACTTGACATGTTTGCAGAGGTGCTGGCTGGAGTTCCAGCCGGACATACAGTTAGGTCC
>NW_013952780.1:351011-353100 GCF_001266775.1 Austrofundulus limnaeus
CTTTATGTCCATGTACATTATATAACTATAACTTGAATATGTTTCAGTAAACAGGTAAAAAGACAACATTTGTGTCCAAATACAGTATATATGGACCTAACTGTATTTAAGCTGCATATTTGAGTAAAAGACACGAGGTTCCAGGGAGGGATGGTTACTAAATGAGAACATGTGAGAAGAACTAATGATAACATGTAGTGAACGAGAAAAGGGAGTGAGAAAACCAGAGTAAATTTTACCAAACTAAACACCATCTAAACCAGGGGTGGGCAATCCTGGTCCTCAAGGGCCACCATCCCGCATGTCTTACTTGATTATCTGCTCCAACACACTTGATTCAAAATAATGGGWCATTAAGARGCTTCTGCAAAACATGAAGAGGTGATTCAATCACTGGATCAAGTGTTGGAGCAGAGAAACAAATATTACATGGAGGATAGAGACCTTCCAGGACCAGGGTTGCCCACTTCTGATCTAGACTGATGGATTACCTGAAAACATTAAAAATCCAGCAACATAAACAGGTTGTGAACAGGGAATTAACGTTWGTTTAGAACTGGTAGAATAAACTAATAAAACACCATGAAGGTTCTAAACTTTGATAAAACCTGCATCCAGTAGACTGAATCGTCAATATGACAGAAACTGACAAGATGGGGACAAAGTTTGATGTAATTTTCAAACACTGGCCACACAAACACAGATTTCTGAATTCAGCAGCAAAATATAAAATAAAATAAAAAAGAAGAAGAGTCTTTWGTCTCTAACTGTTGCAGCCCATGACATACTGTAACCAGAAACCAGAACATGACAGGGGCAACAAAAGGCTGTAAAATGAAATGGTAGAACAAAGAAACATATTTTATAAGCTAATCAAATCCAATAAAAACTGTGATCAGAACATCCAGAGCAGGTTTCAGATCTCTGTTCTTATCCCCAAATGTTAATTTAATGCACAGCTGGCAGTAAACCTAAACATTACACARACTAAACACCATTTATAAACATGTCAGCCTTCAAAAAGCTCCAATCTGATGGAATCAGATGTTTCTTAAACCGATTAGTTCTGTGCCAGAGTGCTTACAAACTGTTTCCTCAGTTCATGACCTGAAAGATAAATTTAAAGATTTCCTGAGGTTCTGGAGAGAAGTACAGATATTTTAGCTTCACATCGTTCCATCGATTTAAAAGAAATAAAGTGATTCTTGCTGTTTTTGTTGTGATAGTCTCTGCCGCTAACATTTCAGCTCAAAGATGCAGATAGTTTAAAGTCTTTTCATTTAAACTGTTATGTTCATCTATGGATTATGAAAGTAATTTCATTAGAAACTGTTAGGGCTGGCCAGTGGGGACGCTTATGAAAAGACTAAGGAAATGAAGACAATTAGTCGCAGGACTAATCTTCTCCCCAGTTTATAGGATTAAAAACTTTTGGTGTTTTACTCAGGAGTTTTGTTTCATCCACATTATGCTGAGGCCTGTGCAGGAAGCCCAGGGTTATCATTACCACAGTTTCTTTTCACAGGCATTCCTCACTGATTAATAACACAATAAAACCTGACCAGCTGATTTATTGTTGAAGAAATTATTCCTTAATTCACATTTTTTKGAGCATTAGATAGTTTCAGATTAGGGTTTTGTGGAAAAGCTATGAACAGTTACCATTTTAGAGGTCTCTTTGAACAGCAGAGGGTTTCTCCACCTGCAGTTCCCTGATTGGCTGCAGCAGCTGCAGCTGATTCCACTGATGAGCTCCAGGGTTTCTAAGGCTGTGTCCAAAACGACAGGCCTGGTCCTCTGGAGGACCCAGACCACCCTGTCGAGGTGGGCCAGGTCCTTGGTAGACTGGGAAGACCGGAAAAAAAACAGTCTGTGAATTTGGACGGTCTAGCCCAATGGTTCCCAAACATTTTATCTTCTGACCCACAAAATATCCATGGCAAAAACTTGTGACCCCAAATATTACTGGTCTGAGTACACAAACTTCATTAATAACTGTAAAAACACAGCCCTTTTAACAGTCTAAACAGCTTGTACACAAATATAAATACTTATTTATACTTATTTTGTGTTTTTTTAATAATTATAG
>NW_013952780.1:354157-355890 GCF_001266775.1 Austrofundulus limnaeus
TCGTCAGACCTGTCCTTCAAATCGAGGAAAAGGAAGGACGTATTTGTCGGCCGCATCGGAGGAGTCTTCGGTTTGGGACGTCGTTTGTCACAGCACTATAACGTATGCGGCCGACGAATTCGGCCTTCGGAGGACCCGTCCTGCCGTTTTGGACACAGCCTAAGGCTGCTGTGATTGTTTGTTTTTCTCTGGAACATTGTACACCTTATGATATATGTAGCTCACAGTCACCTAAGTAAGTTAGAATTGTTACTTATGTCCCGATACGATAGGATATGATATGACACGATACGATATGATGCAAAACGATAGGATACGATAAGGTACAATACAATATGATACGATACGACACGACACAATATGATACGATAGGATACAATATAATATGATACGATACGTTATGATACAACACGACACAATACGATGCGATATGACACGACACAATACAATACAAAACAATAAATTGCGAAACGATACGATAGGATATAATACGATAGGATCCAATACAATATGATACGATATGTTACAATATGATACAATATGATATGACACGACATGTTACGATACGATAGGATAGGATAGGATACAATACAATTTGATACGATATGTTACAATATGATACGATATGACACGACACGATGATACGATACGTTACAATATGATACGACTTGACACTATACGATACAATACGATATAATACAATATGATATGATACAAAAGGATACAATACAATATGATATGATACGTTATTGCATTTTTTAGTGTTGGCCGATACCGATATCGAACCAAAACAATATCAGAACGAGTCACACATACTTTTATTAACTTTGTAGTGTGAAATCTCAAAAAGTTTTGATCAAGTCAAACACTGAATAATAGTAAACAACAGTAGGTATGAAAAACCGACCCATTTATTGGTCAGTTTTTTTAATTACCCAATGGGTTACATAAATCTTAACCTAAACCTAAAAATATTTTACAATTAAATAAATTAAATAAAAATGAGTGCTTGTATCAGAGATTTTAGATGCAGGCCAATGAGTTTTTTGGCTAATATCAGACTGATATCCAGTACTGATATTGGATCAGGACACCCCCACCTGTGTCCTTCTATCATCTATGCCTCCTGGAAACAGATTTCACCTCTGTGATTTCATCATAACTCCTGAAGCTCCACACCCGCCTGCAACTTGACTTACCTGTCCCCATGCTCACCTGGATTCCTCTCCCTCCTCTCCACGCTGCTGCACCTCCTCCAACCTGGAAGAAATAACCCTACCGTTGGTTTCCTGGTCAMCAGTACTGATCCTCCCCCTCCTGTACGTTTTATAAATAAACATTCAATGTACCTCTGAGTCCTCCAGTCTGTTTCCTCTCAGCTGCTCTGCTTTTGACATTTCCAGTGTTTGTGATGCAGAGGTTGAATCTGACAGAACTCACCAGATAATGGCCAATCRAGTCAGAGCGGAGCTTCGGCCAGAGTGGATTTATTCAAACAACTAAAAGAAATATTTCCCAGCTTTTCGTGCAAACATTACTTTATAATAACGTTACTCTACAGTTTGGCATTACGTGATTATTCTGGCTGGAAAAATATAAAGTCCCTGCCTGAGCTTTACGCTGAAAGTGCTACTGTTAGCTGCTGCTGTTTGTAAGAAACCACAGAATTTATAACTGTATAAAGTGAAACTGACAGCAGTGAAAAGGTTTAGAACAGATAGTCTGTCTACACC
>NW_013952780.1:355950-358304 GCF_001266775.1 Austrofundulus limnaeus
AGAATAAAAGTCATTTTTTTCCAAACCGAATTTGTAAGTAAAAAAATTAAAAATATATTAATCATATATTTTTTTTCTGTGGGAGGCACATTGGCAGACGAAAGTCACCCACGAGTGAGCCACCAGTTGCCCACGTTTAGAAATAGTGTCTGCATGAACCTCAGTACGTTTTAAGGTGGACTTGAGCCAACCCAGGCTCATCAATCCCGTCAGAATAAAAGTCATTTTTTTCCAAACCGAATTTGTTCGAAGAGCTATCTCCTGCCAGGAAAGATGTTAACTGTTCATTTGAACCCCACTTCAAAAGAGCTGAACTGTCCCTTGAAGCTGAGGTGAGTAGATGCAGGAATTTCTATCAAAACATTTGAAGTTTTGATGAAATKTTCAAAGTAAAACTTCTAATCTGAGTCAAAAGTGAAGTTGAAAATGTATTTTTTTATTGACTCATTACAGCTCAGGACAGGTTTTTCAAATGACTCTGTAAGAGAAAATACTTTGAAATAATCAATGACAATAGTTTCAAGAAGAAAATGTTTTTCAATGAGGTTTGGAGTCACAGAAACATTTCAAGTTGTGAGTGAAGATTGCAGTAAAATCTCAGAATCACATCTTCATCTTTAAACAGGGTTTAATTGTTTAATGTTAGTCAAGAATGTGRGGTTAAACTGTCCTTTTTAAAATGATAAAGTATTACAGGTCTGCATTTTGAACGTGAAGTAGTTTTAACTGAAATAATAAAAAAAGATCCAGTAGAATAAAAATGGGTCAAAGGTGTAAAGTTGCTGTGTTGTCTCTAACTGGATCCATTAAAACCTCCTGATGTGTGTATTTATTTACACATTGATCAGATTTAAAGTGGTTTACCTTCCCTAAATGATTTATTCATTTATGCTAAGTAAGCTTCCCATAAGCCGACCCAGCAACATTAATGCTTTATTTCATCATGTCCTCTTGTGTAAATGCTGCAGGATAASAAACCACAGCTCTGCTGCCTTTAGGCACTGTTTCAGTTCTGTGTTGCACACTTCCACGTACCCGTATGGCGGTGGATGCAATCTGGAGGTGGTGCAGCCGGCGCAGGGTGCCCTCTCGGTCTGTGAAGTAGGAAGCAGCCAGCTGGTGGAGGGCTTCCAAAGTCACTGCGCCTGTCGTCGAGTTCCTGCTGCTGCCCTCGGCCCCTGGCGGAGAAGACTCCAGGCTGAGCTTCCTTTTGTCCACAAATATTGTCAGAGACTCCTCCCCTGGTGACAGTCAGACAGAGAGCTTCATTAGCTCTGACGGAGCGGCACTAATCACCTTTCATTAGTATCTTTTCAGATAGAAAAGCGCGGTGGTGATTAAGTGTTGTGGAGGAACTGATGCTGTGGATGATTGGAGGAAAAACAAACAAGGTCTCTACATCTATTAGGTTCCTCATGAATAAATAGATTATTGGAGATCGCTGATTACCTTACACCAATTATTCTGATCATCGTAATCATAACGGACAAAATATTCAGCCAAAAAAGAGGTTATATTTTCTGTGTATTTGCTCACTTCTCCAGTTTGCCTGATCCTCGTCCGTAGGGTCAGCCTCACCCCTCAGAACAAGTGTGAAGCTCACCGCCGAGTGAGTTCTTTTATTTCTCTATAAAAGCTCTCGTTATTAGGAAACATATCGTGTTTCTCAGGTCTCAGCCAGAAGATGGATGAGAAAATACTGAAGGGTGAGTTTACAGCAGGAGCTCTTTGGAAAACCTGAATCTAAAATACCTCATTTTTAAAAAGATGTACAAACACCAACACCTATCTGATGTCTTTGACTTATAAAACAATTTTACTTACTAAAGTCACTTTGTGTCTCAGAATTATCAAGTTGTTATGTTTTATTTTTATTGTATGCAATACACACATTTCTTTATTTTGGTTTTGATTTGTTCATTCTAATAATGGTAAAGTTGTGAAACCTTAGGTCCATTCGGTTTATCCATTAAATTACAAAAGTGGCATTTGTCAGTAGTCTGTGCAATTTTTGGTCATTCATTTTAAAAACAGATACTGAAAATGGAAAAATGGATGCCCTTACCAAAAAGTAATATATGCAAGTATTTTTAAGTGTACTAATTTTCAACTAAATATAATAGAGTATGTGTCCAGTTTACCTTTGTACTTATCTAAGATACTGTATACTTGAAGGAGACAAATTATGGGTCCTAGAAATGTTTATGKTATGTCTGTGGGCTATCCAGACCATGTTCATTCAATTTAATGCACAAAATAATTCTCAGATAATAAAATTTCACATTTTCTAGTTCTGCCTGCTCTGACTTCCATTCAGAAGAGCTGTTTATGTTAATGAGCTCTGTTGGTAACAC
>NW_013952780.1:360301-362645 GCF_001266775.1 Austrofundulus limnaeus
ATTAAAATATAAAGCATTTCTCATTCTTAGTGTCAAAAAGGGATGAACACAATTTTCAAAATGATTTGAGTTTCATTTTCTGTTTCAAATAGCAAAAAAGAAAATTACTTTAAGGCAGAAACGAAAAAAGTCTTGTTTGTTCATAATCCATGACAGGTCGTGCCAATTTAATGTATCCCTATAAACTGTTTCACCACAAGAAGGGGTGTCTGCAATATCAAAGTTACTCAATAAACGTCCCATTAAAAGTAAAAAGCATTGATATAGACTTCGGTATCAAATAAATTTGCCAAGTATTTATTTGGAATCAGATCGATATCAAAGTCGTTGTACTGACCACCCCTCATTGAAAGGAAAACTCCGAGGATGCGAACTGACAGAAAAAAGCACAGATTTTGTCAAAACTCAGGAGGAAAAAAACACTCTGCTCACAGAACAACAACTGTACAACACACTAATAGAATGATATTCATCTTATTTTGCTTTTTATTGAGAAAAATGGAGATGAAACACTGAGGCAGTAGCTGACATGTATTCAGTAAAAGAGACTTATTTGGTCAAAAGGTACATGAATTATCTCTGCAGCCTTTGGTCACTGAGCAACAGTCATCATACAACTCATTTATGGACATATTTCTCTGTGTTTCAGCCTTTTATTTACAGAAATTAGTGTTTCATTAGGCAGAGCTCTCAGGCGAGCGCCCCTTCTGGTGGGGGGAATGAATAGTGGTAGAATACAAACAAACAAGCCTTTTTCCGTTTCTGGCTTCAAGTAATTCTCTTTTTTGCTATCTGAAACAGAAAATGAAACTCAAGTCATTTTAAAAAATTGTTATCACTTATTGACACTAAGAATGAGAAACGCGTTGTATTTTAATTTTTATTTCAGTGTTTTAAAACAAAAATCTAATAACCTCTCGTTTCTTGTTTTTTAATACCCGTTTTGAAAATGAAAATCCAATGACCAAAAGATACACTGACCCCATACATGGACCATTAATGCCATCCACTGAGACAGAACAACCACAACTCGAAAGTGTGTAACAAAAGCAACACGCAGAAAAGGTTTTGGTATTGATTACTCAGCATAGTTCATCAGGGGATGATTGATACTTCAACTCTAATCCACAAAAAGTTAGGATTTAAACAGAAATAAAAACAGAATCTACTGATTTGCAAAAGTCATGAACCCATTTCAGTCTGAATATAACAGGGAGCCAATGAAGAGAAGAAAAAAACAGGGGGTTGTTCTTGTTCTCTACTATTAAAGATGAATAATATGCAGTTCTAGCTTTACAAAAGACATAAATTAGGACTAATTTTACAAGTTCCATAAAATTATTTCATTTTCTTTCCAACTTCCCATTTGCCTGTTTTCTGAATTTCAACTCTGAATTAACCCATTAATCGCGTCATTGTTTACACTGAAGCTGTAATTTTRTCAGCAAATTGAGAAATTCAAAACAATCTTTAAAATAAATGGTGTAATTTTTAGTTTAAACAAATGTTATGTTGACTTTGTTCCATCGAGGAAAGAAAGTGGGTTCATTCTGTTTTTGTTTACACYGTCAACAACATCCAGACTGTTTTAGACCAGTGGTTGTGTAACAGTCTGACAGTCAGAAAAAGAATGTGTGTAAGTAACACTCACTGCCAAAAACAATCGAAGGTAATGGACATTTTTGACTTAAATTGGTTCACATGCAGGCCAGCTTTGATTTACAAGAAGCTATACATCCAGAATGAGCTCCTGTGAGCGGGGGCATCAGGAGTGTAGTGATGGTCCTATCAAGGAGTTACTAAAGATCTGGGCCCGTATTTATAAAACTTCTTAGAATTACTCTTAAGAATGCTGCAAAGTGTGGACTTAAGTGTAAAATAATTCTTAGTTAAAAGCTGAGAAGTGTCAGTCTTAGAGCTGATTTGACACCTGGCTGTGCTGCAAAGCTGATCCTGGATAACGTCGTTAGAAACAACACCAGCATGGACCAATCACTGCCTCGGATTTCATGTTCAAGAATATTGTTGGAGAAATGTCAAGATAAGACTGTGAAAATACTAAGATAAGTTCACTTTCAACACACTAATGTTGTCACCTTGTACTGATTGTCTGTAAATTACATAAAATGTTCTCATTTGTATCATGAGAACAGACGAAAATCTCCGATTTTTTTAAATGTAAAAAAGCAGATTTAAAGTTTTTTTAATGTCTCAGAGCCTGAGGTCATGTTGAGCTGCTCTCTCCTCCTCCTCCCCACTGTCCGCAGACAACACCTGCTTCACACACACACACACACACACACACACACACACACACACACACACACACACACACACACACACA
>NW_013952780.1:365605-367322 GCF_001266775.1 Austrofundulus limnaeus
CAGAAGACCTACACAATTTTTTTTTCTTTTTGATTTTTTACCTGGATTACTGAGATGCATCAGGACATTGAACATTGTTGCACATAGACACCAACGCTATTGTAAATCTATGTGTTTTACTGAACAGAGAGAATGAATATTACCACCTATGAGCCCTGGTGCGATCTGTAATCCTCTGTACACAGCATGACATTGGTTCATGCCATCCAGACTCTCTTTACAACCTGTGTCATGTTGCTCCGTGTCTCTGTAACTGCAGGTTCACTGTCCTCTGTAGGCTGTCAAACATCTGGGCAGAGACAGCTGTGTTTGGAGTATTACAGAGACTAGAAGGTGTGAACTGATGCTAAGTGGCGTTGGGTCAAATAATAAGAGGAGAGAGAACTAGCCATGAAAATGTTATGAGATGACTCACTGTTATTTCTGACCTTGTGGTGTGGAGGAAAGCAGGCTACGCCTACAGGTCACCTGATTGTTTATGATCATCTTAATGTCTTCCTGTGGTTAACCAGGGGTGACAGCTGGTAAAAATACATTAGTGGCAATTTAAATCCAATGAAAGCAAGAATGTTAACAAACAAATTTTACAATATTCTGACTATATTGATATTTCCACAGTTGTGGTCTTGACTGGTCTTGAAATAMAATCAGGAGTCCTCAATGTCTGAGACTGAGACAAGATCAAGTACAAGTGCTATTGAGTCTGAGACAAGACAAGACCATCAAAAAGTCTGGTCTCATGTATTACAACACTAAGATGACAATGTAAAATTTGCACAAATTATTATTGATAAAATTAACAAAATTATCAATAATATATTTGGATGTACAGTATATAATCTATCTAATACATATGAAACTGACAGAAAGCTGTTTGTTATAGATGCACCAACAGATGCGAAGGAAGAAAATATGTCTAATAAAAATAAGCTGATGTGTTATTTATTGAACTGGTTAGCAGATATCTACAAAATCCGAGAGCGGACATTTTCCGCATATAATTTTTCTCCTGATGGTTTTCTCATGATAACGAGTTAATTATGTCGTAATCACAAAATAATGATGACCGTTTTCCCAATAATATGACATAATTTTTCCATTATCACAGGAAGACATTAATTGTCATGATCAGTTTCTCAGTGTTCTTAAAAACTTGCCAAGAACAAACTCAAACTGAAAATGTCAGATCATGGAGAACCTGGCGTTGATCAAYGCATCAGACTTAACTTCTGTCGAGGTCTAACAAACTGAAACTGCAGTTTGACTGCAGCTCAGCAGGCGTTTACACTGAAGTGATCCTCCTGATATAATAAACTTCATCAGTGACCAACTGAGGGGACCAGGTCGTCTTCATGGTTACTAAATTATGCACAAGGAAAATCATAACACGTTTTCTTGAGAAAACCATCGGGAAATTAACTTATCTTGAGAAAACGCTCATCATTATTTTGTGAAAATCTCAAGAAAACCATGGGAAAAAATTACATGCTGAAAACGTCCACGCTCGGCTTCTGTAGCTATTAGCCACTCTGCTGATTCATGCTACAATTCAACACAAATTATTAAATATTACACTCTAGCTTTATCTCTGATTTTTGGAATATTTACACAGTGTAAAATATTATTAATTTTAGGTTTCTGTTAGACAAACCTAATCTGTTGAGAATATCAGTAGAGACAAGTTTTATCCTATAACCAGGTATGCAGAGAATAGAAG
>NW_013952780.1:367517-370975 GCF_001266775.1 Austrofundulus limnaeus
GAATAATAAATATACTTTATTACTCGTTGAAGTCATAATTTTCAACTTGCTAAAAAGTCTGTTATTGACTGACTTCAGATCTGGTTTAGATCATTGTCGTTTCTATATATTTTTTCTGTATACAGAACATCTGCTGTTTTATGTGATTTCTTGAAAAAAAAAGATAACTATATTCATTTATTCTAAAAAGATTACAGATAATTTATGACAGACATCCAGTTGCTGTTAATTTAATAGCTGCCATGTTGTCACAGATGGTAAAGGTAGACAAGCTAGGTGTGGCTCAGTCTAGTGTTATTTAACTCTATGACTGTGATCCAATAATGATCTGCTAGATCTGAAGAATCAGTTGCTGCAGGTGATGACTCAGTTCTTCACCAAACCACCACCTGTATCCAGGTTTCAGGGGTGCCACAGTTTACTTTAGGGTGGGTGTAGTGGAGTGGTTAGGGGAGTCGTCCTGGAACCGGAAAGTTATCGRTTCGATCCCCCATCTTGCCGTTTCATTTGTTGAGTCCTTGGGCAAGACAAGGACTTGAGACAAGACACCCACCTTGCCTACTGATGGTGGTTAGAGGGTCTGGTGGCACCGGTACATGGCAGCCCCACCTCTGTCAGTATGCCCCAAGGCAACTGTGGCTGCAATGTAGCATCAGTGTGTACATGGGTGAATGTCTGAAGTGTAAAGCACCTTGGGGTGCAAGTGGACTTGATAAGGCYCYATATAAGWTTTTACTGGTGTGGTACCAGCATTTATCTGTTATTTGATCTGATGTAAACACTGCAATACAATCACATTAACATGACATAAACATGTGCAGTGGRATTTTAATTTGAACCTTCTTTTTCTCAGTGAGGAGATTTATGCTCTGAGAGAACAATTAAAGGGACCAACCAGGGTCAGAGAACCAGTTTCAGGCAGCAAAAGGCCGATGATTGTATCAGTGAAGGGACAATCTGTCCTCAGCTATARCCACATCACAGAATGTGGTAATGACCTGTCATTACATTTTATTTCTATGACAAAAGGCAATTAATATATCCAACATCTGGTCAACTCCAAGGCCTGTGAGCGGTATATTTCAGCCTCCTGCTCCAAAATACAACTCCCATTAGGAGACTGTGATGAAGAGAAGATTCAACATGATCTGCTGGCTCCCTTAGACTTCTAACTTTTACTAATTAACTTTTATCATGCAAATACTGTGTTGTTGTACAGTGTCTTGAGACGACATTCATTGTGACTTGGTGTTAAACAAATAAACTGGACTGAATTGAAAAGGAGGTGCAAACAAAAAAGAGAACAGGTCTGAAACCATACAGGAAATCAATCACTAATCAATCCCTACTAATCAAGCCTATTGTTAGGCGATGGCCCTCTTTTGCATGTGACTAACCTGTTTGTCCACCATGTGGAGGCAGTGCTTATAAGGTTCAGGTTTGTTTATACTTCATACAAGACGTGCGGCTGCAGCCCAGCAATGACGTAATTGCATTTGTGTCACCGACTGCATTGAGTGTTTGTACTTGCAAAAGACGTGGGGGATATACAGTATTATAGTAATCCCTCCCTCTACCCTCCCACCGCATACGTCAAGCAACACAAGCGTGATTTTATATTTGAGCTTCTGTAATAAATCACTTCATTTTCTCTAAAAAGTAGGCTAGCGAGGGTGTTTTATTACATCGATTTGTGAGTCCGTTGTGTCGGATGTTGTCATGTTTGCTGTCGTACCCCRGTGTTTAATGTACATGTCCAGCAAAAAAAAGGGGGCAAAAAAAGAAATAATGAGGAACTGGATTGGTGCCGCCAGGATCCCGGCTCCGGACCTGCACTCTCCGTTTGATCTTTGCAAACCGGTCACGGAGAGGCCGCCACCGTTTGCAGCAGACAGCGTCCTCTGTTTACAACGTTTCTGCAATCTCCCTCCATGAATTTTTTGCCATTTGGCATTACTTGTACGCCGCAGTAGAGAAGTCATACAGATGTTTGTACCTCCGGACCGCCTYGGCAAGTTTCTCTTCAAAACTGTCCATGTTTACAAACAAAAACCGGCCTCTGGAAGCAAGTGCCGGGTAGTGGAGCGATACACCAAACAAAAACGCCCACAAACTTTGAACCAATCACACGCGCCGAGCCACAACCTCCATGTCTCGGAGTGCTGACTGGGGGCAATGTATCGGACAGCTGTCACTGGGGGATCGCAGGGGGAGTGCAGATAGAAGTTGTGCAACTTTTTTTCACTCAGCGGGKGGTAAAAGACATGCGACAAGAAGTATAAACCAGCCTTGAGTTCACCTGAAACTCGTCAGACTGAAGAAGTCTCTTGGACGAGAGACGAAACGTTTCACTAAAGAAKAACCCATCCAGAGGACCTACTTTTTGATCATACAGGAAATGGTTGGTATTATGACCCCCRCAYGCGAAGCGTAAGTGGGAGTCATATTGTTTTCGTACTGTTTATTTATTTATCTTTTCAATGATTTTTAGTCAATCGTAGCACAAAAACGGCTGCACCAATCAACATGAAATTTGGCAGGGCTGTAGACAGGGCTGACCTTTACTGCGCCAGCCAACGATTTGACGATAGACCCTTTCAAAGAGGGGATGTCTGGACATGCAAAAATGCTTATAACTCAGAAACTGTTCAACGTAGGAGCTTCAGATTGCCTTTAGTTGTGTAGCTCTGATGAGGGGCTATCCATCAAGTTAACCAATGCCCCCACCCAGTCCAAAAACAAAGACATCCACCCAAACCACTACAATTTTGGGATGCACCTAGTGGCATGACATTTATTAGGAATAAAGACTTCTGAGTTCTGGTGCATTTGTGTGTGYGGGGGTCATTACTGCTATGCGGTATCTAGGTTATTTTTTTTCAGTGATTTTTGGTCAACCATAGCACAAAAACGGCTGCACCAATCAACATGAAATTTGGCAGGGCTGTAGATGAGTCCGACCTACACTGTGGCAGCCAACGGTTTTACGATAAACCCCAAATTTGAGTAGGGGGCTCCATCCAAAGAGGRGGTGCGGAAATCCATTCAGAGGGTAGTGCCCACAGCACAGGACATCGTTGGGGTGAAGCTGCCAAACATTCAGGATCTTTACACTAACCACTGCTCAAGGAAGTCCCTCAAGGTCTTAAGGGACCGGTCCCATCCAAGTCACGAGCTGTTCTCACCACTGCCGAGTGGAAGAAGGTACAGAAGTATAAGGACCAGAACCATTCGGTTCCGTGATTGCTTCTTTCCTCAGGMAATTAGAATGCTGAACAGTCAGTAGAACAATGTTCTGTCCATTCCACGACATTAGCAGCTCTGATGCACAAATGTATTATAACAAAAACACATAGTCATAAACATATCTGTACATTTAACTTGCAATWCTGTACGTCTATGTTTATATGCAAAAATGCTTATAACTCAGAAACTGTTCAACATAGGAGCTTCAGATT
>NW_013952780.1:371204-380080 GCF_001266775.1 Austrofundulus limnaeus
CCACCCCCACCCAAACCACTACAATTTTGGGATGCACCTATTGGATGACATTTAATTAGGAATAAAGACTTCTAAGTTCTGGTGCATTTGTGCGTGCGGGGCACATTATGTTACCGCTATGCGGTATCTAGTCTTAAAATTAGCTGTTGTTCCATTTTTACTCTTCATCACTTAGGGACTCTGAAGAAACAGACTGTGTCAATATCCTAATATTAAAAAACAATTCAAATCGTATTTTGAATTTATTTATAATCCAGTGAATTATCTTCATTTGTCAGATTGGACTGTGGTCAACTGAGCATACAAGAACACATATGTAAAGCATGGTCCCAATATTTTCACACACAAGAACACAAAAACCACACAGAAGTCTTTAAGTATGTGCCAGAGCCTTTATATAATGTATCCTAACAGTTATTATTTATGCACCTTAATGGCTTTTCAATCAGTTCATCACAACTCGTGTGAAAGTTCTAAAAATAGAAAAAGATGGGAAAAACCAACAACTACCAGTRTTCTGGGTCTTAGCTTATTTTCTCTGTGGATCTTTGCTAAAGTTTCTCCCTAACTATTGATTTTTAACTGTGTTCGGTTTATAAATGGTGTCTCTTTACAAAACTGAGATCACAGCACCAGTCACATTTAAGGGTTTTGTGTCATCATGGACCGTGACGCTCATYTCAAATGTTACTTGTGCAACTGAACCAAGAAAGTAACTAATACCATTTACAACAAAAACTACTATTACTGATAGATTCATAAACTGCTTAAACTAAATTAACCTCTTAGTCCTGTTTCTGTATTTAAAAAAGGATATGCTTTCTGTAACCGACTCTTCTTCTTGTGCCATTTTTGCAGTATGTTGGTATTTTCCAATTGGGACACCTACTGTTTACAAGGAGAATTGCAGTGAATGCCAGACGTCTGAAACACTCGAACAGCAACTTCACTCATCAGAATTAAGCAAACATGAGTCCTGCATCAGTATACAGTAATTCTGCTTTAAGACCACCTTTATGATGATGGCCAGTGGGATATGGGTTAATGAGGGTTTTGGGGTTCCTGGATGAAGTGTAGTGGCATCATATAAATGACTCATGTACTGGAGTAGTTTGATCATGGAAAATTTAAAGCAGGYCTGGTGATGCAAGCCACACATCTAGACTGCAGACGAGATTGTAAGACAGAAATGGGAACATGACACTTGTGCCTGTAGTTTTGTTCTTGTGTTGAATGATTTTTTTCCGACATACTGAAGCTGTAGGAGAGTCGTGCCGGTGGGGGCGGCATATAATGTGCTGAAGGTGCAGGAGAGCGTCCCTGAGACGCTCTCCTGCACCTAAAATTAAATCTGTCTTTGTTGTACGCTCAAGCAGGCATTTTGATGTCTTTGTGAGCCAAAATACACTCATCCAGAAAATAAATATATTTTGTGCTCTGTTGCTTGGAAGGCAGCAGACGGTAAAATCAGTGCCCCATATGTTGGAGAAACAGAAAAAAAAATCACATTAGAAGCTATGGGAATCAAGCTGGCTTTGAAGCTCAGCGTGCTCTCTGTACCTCCCAGAGTGGCGGATAGAAGGAGGTGGGTGCCGTATTTCTTGATTAGGCTCTCTGTAATCATGTGGAGGGTCGGCCTTCTCCCCAGCAGGCGGACAGTGTGCATGAAGTCCGGGTCAAGGGGCAGAGCCAAGCCGCCACTGCCCCCAAAACCGTCTCGCTTCTCCACCACCAGGCTGTTGACCTTCCATCGACCAAACTCCCTGGAAACACACAGACACATTTTAAACTAGTTTGATTTATTTTCTTTCTTACTGTAACAAATGATTTGTTGTGCTTGGTTTAGCACAAGATTCTGTTATTATTCAGTCGACGATCTTTTGATGAAATAAGCAAGACCTCTGAAAGATGGCAGCCTGGGTTTCTGCAGAACATAATTACATCATTCAGATTTAAAATTATTTTGTAAGTTAACCAGGTCCCTAATCCCCCCATACTGTTATGGAGGCTAGCTAAAAGTTTACAGTAAACAGCTTTTCTGTTTGAGCCGATGTCTGGGCAGCACGTCAGTACTGAGTTTCCTCTCCTTACTGTAAAGTAAAAAGAAGCTCATGTTAGCTTAAAAAGATAGTCTAGATCAGTTTCTAACCTATCATCTGAAAACAAAAGGAATTATGGATTTGGTCAACTGGTCTCTGAATGCAATTGACACTATTTTTTCCACATTAAGATTGGAACGAGGGGAACATAGTTGTCCCAGTGGAATGGTTACTGCTGGTCGGGTCAGTGGTTCCTGGAGGACTTGGAATCTGGTCTGTTTGGCACTGCTTTCCATTGAAGACGTGGAAGATTTGTATGTATTTGGATTAATGATAATTGGATTTCTGCTGATCGGCGGAGGCAGATTTCTGATTTATTGGAAAAWGAAAGTGATCCTGACAGCAGTCCAGGCTTGTGAAAAGSTGTCAGGAACCATGGATGKWATCTGCCATTCTGAGMACRCACAGACTTAGATGCTGAGGGAGATAAGTCGCAAACTGAATGTGATTTTTACGAGAATTGCAGCTCAGGAGCGTGCCTCTGGTATTTAAGGATTATACCTGTGTAAAGCTTCAGACAGTGAGAAACAAGGAGGACACGAAATTCGGAACATTTGATTTTTTCGCCACTTCAGAGATGTAGTAAAGACTGAAAGCAGCAAGAAAATGTCAAGACCGCTTGTCCCAAAACAATCGTGTTTATTTTTTCGGATCCCAGCTGCTGACCTCGGTTGCAACGTTATCTAAACTCCCCAGCAGGATATGTCAACAAGGGCTTGATTCCCTTCCACATCCCCATATCATCTGTGTGGGACCAGTCTGAAGACCATGAGGAGGAAGCGGAAACTGAACTCTGTGAACTGAGCATGAGAGGATAACATCTGGTCTCTGGACTCTGGGCAGTGAGTCTACATCTGCAGGAGCCAACACCCAAACACCCAAAAAAATGCCAACAGGAGCTGCTCCAGCCGCAACTCATGCAAGAAACAGAGCTAATTTCCTCCCCTGCAGTGCTCTGCTGAGTCCTCACTGTCCCACAGACACACGTTTGTTCTTCTATTTTCTACAGCCTATCTGACACTGAACCCAGCCTAAACTTTATTCACCCCACAATGTGGACTGGGCTTTTGTCCCCATAAGAAACAGTGGATGCTCACTATGGCGTTACATTTGTGCCATCGACTTGAGCTCATAGTAACAYTGATYTGAGAGCAGATATCAATTTGAACAAACAATGATTTGAACCGTGTGTTCAAATCACAMACACGCTCTCATGGCTCCCTCCCTGTTTACTCAACTCTCTTCTTGCTCRTGCTCGGCTCCCTCCCTCCTCTCAACTTCCCCTCTGCTCGCTCGAGGCTCTGTCTCTGTGCTCGCAAGTTGTATACATTACCAGCCAATCACAGCTGAGTTTTTTTCCATCCAATCAAAACACTTACTGCAAATCTACTAAACCAAGACGCTGAAGTGACAAAATCCTAGATGCAGGCCCATTAACATGWTATACGGTAGGTTTATGCTCAGAACTCAAATAGTTGCACAGTMACAGAGATGTTCCGGTGAGAAAACAGCAACCAACAAAACAAAACCATGCAAAAATGTATAGGTTTATTTGTTTTTGAGAAGTTGGTCTATTAGTTTGAAAATTTGTATAGAACAGGTCCTTGTTTGGCTAGCCATTAACATATTTTCAGAAGAGTAGTCAAGTGACTCCACTCGACACTGGTATGCATACAAACTCTAGCACCAGTTTAGCTGTGTTTAAACTTAAAGAGGCAACATTATGTGTTTCCCAGGCATATATTTAAATTCTATGCCATAATAAAGTAACTATGTCACCTTCGGTTGTTATTAAAATGCTGTTTATATGTTTGAATAGAAAATAAACTTGACTTCACATCAAATTTGTTTCTAAATGCCTTGAAATTGGCCTCTGTCTTCTAAGAAYCTCCTTCCGGTTCTGTCCCACCCATTTCATCATTGGGCTGGGTGGGTGTGTGCTCTGTGATAAGGAAGCTCAGCTTGGAGACACAGCCCAGAGGAGGAGCTGATCCCAAAAGGTGGTTCTTGTCCCAACCGGTCTTTTTTGATCCCCCTACCTGGCTGCCTCARGACAYTGCAGGATTTCTCAAACATGCATGAATGAGTCAAAACAAGACTCTGRCCATGTTTTTGATGAGAGGATAACATTATAACATGATATAAAATGCAAAAAGTTGATTTTACATGATATTGCCCCTTTAAATAAATTCAGTAAAACTGCATCAAACTCCCACAAAACATTGTGCTACAATGTATTTTGAGTGAAATGTCAAGAAAAGGGAAAACAAGCCAAAAAGCGAATCAGACGTGTTTTGATCTACTGGCTTGGAGCAAATCAACCAGGCTACATAGAGTGTAATTACGTCAAACGTTGACATTACTCATGACTGTAGTAAACAGTAAGTAGAGGTTACAAACTCACAAGGAGACACATCTCAGGACAATGAAGAGAAGTTATCAGGAACGTGTTGCTACTATCAGGAAAGTTGTAATTATTCTGTCATATCAGCTAGTATTGGTGATGTTACGATGCCTGGAGACGTAGAACATGAAATGAAATTCTCTTCACATTATGGGAATATCTGGGAAGGTGCCGACAGTGGGAGGAGGGTCCAGCTGCAGCCKCTACAATTATTGGACAGCAGGAACAGCTGATCAATCAWRTCAGGTAAATGTTCGCTATGTCAGAACTTATTCARCAAATGTGTTTCCATCTTTMTTTTTGTGCATTAAATCTTTTTCAGAAAAGCCCAAAACTACCTCAGCAGATAAACTGTTCCGCAAAATTGAAGAAGTTTTTGTGAATTTTGCCGTTTCCATCCAGGTTTTCTAATGCGATACTTCAAAATGCACATTAAAAATGTTGATGGAAACACGGCTAGTGACTCRGGATACAGCCATCGTSYCCACATGGAAGGAGTATATTTTGTTACTTTTCCCAAGCTAGGATGCTAGGCTAACAGCTGGATTTGAGCGATGGTATGAGCTAAATTTAACAGGAAAAAGGTGCAACAAAGGACTTAACGTCTGCTCCAAGCATTTTATCGGAGGTAAAATACAACATGGACCACCCAGATCCCATCCCTGTACTTTCTGTTTATAAACAGGTACAGCAAACTATATTGTTTTTACTGAAACCTACTGCTAGCTTTACTCATAGCATCTTTGCTAGCCTCGCTCATATACAGCACTCTATTGCAGTTGGTACATACAGTGATAATATTWTACTTACAGAAATTCCAAACATCACCATGATGCTTCTTTAAATGATACAGAAGCGGTGGTTCGAGTGAAAAAATACACACACAGACAATAGATGCAGCAAGGTAAGCTATAAAACACCCGAAAACCATAAAACATGTKAATAATTACGCTTGCTTTCCAAGTCTGTCAAAGACCTTGGTCCCCCAGACAGCCTTTCARCTGAACGTTCCTGTTTGCTGATGTCGAATGTGTCGAAATTCGCTTTAGGGACACATTTTTCTGTTAAGATATTAACAYTRAAGCTTGGATTATACTTCAATAAGACARCAGGTTGGAGACTCCGTAATTTTGCACGTCTTTTTCCTGAGCGAGTATAAATGAGCTGAAGACGCGGCGGGCCTTAAATTATCATAGATCCCCCCTCTGCCATCCCACAGTTATAAGTACAACCTCCTTATTTTCTACCTCCAATTTGAGTGATTCCATACTTTTTCCTCAGAATTGAGTGAKTCCATATTTTTCCCCCTGTGCTTGGTCAATAAAAGTAACATTCACTGACTTCCACAATGTTTTCYCTTCATTTCTTTGAGTGTTCCTGAAAGCCAACAAGTTGCACTTTGGAATGACCTTATTATTGTATCATGTTTTTGATCTGAGTTTGTTTTACAGAATGACATGTCTGAATGAGTGCTCATCCAAGACTGSTGATTCCATACTTTTTGCCAGGGGTTGTACACAAACAGCAATAAAAATGGCTGGATATTGGGTTCTTTTATTTTTTTTTCACTCAGTGATCAATGTCATGTTGGATGAAGTTTGTGGTGATTGAAAAAAAGAAGTGGAAATCTGAAAATCAGCTGTGTTTCTTGTTCTTGTAACAACTTACTTCAAACAAAAAAAGAGAAGCATTTAAAAAAAAACCTGCATAAGGCAGCATTGATCTGAGTCCTGCTCCTCAGCACTGTGGTGTTCCTCATGATAAAAGTAAAACACACCCACAAAGTTGTAACCAATCACATGCTCCGAGCTGCGAGGTCCGCGTCTCATACTTCTGACTGGGAGGAATGCACGATGCGGAAGTTGTGCTATTTTTTTGCCACTCAGTAGGGGGAACAAGACGTGTGACTTAAAGTATAAACAAGGCTTGACTCAGTATACTCTGATTGTCCGATCATTTGAGCATTTCAGCAAATAATGAATGCAAATGATATGTGTGACGTCATGAGTGAAGGTCCCCATTATCGGTAAGTGATGGAACATCACTTCAAAATGACAAGAACAGCCCTTTAACTTGATCTTTGGTGTGAGGGTGACATGTCCAGGGTACAACCCCTCTCCCTTAAGACCCTGAAAAAGATGAAGGAATTAATTCAGACCATTTAAAGGGAGTTTAAGTGGAGTTGTTATTTTACCTGTTTGGGAAAAATAACAAATCCATCCTTGCTCTCTGACCGCAGGGCATCGCTGCTGTCTTAAAACAACTCTAATCTCAATAATTCCATGGGGGTAATTGCAAACRCTGTTTTGTAAACCTTTAAATTAGCGCTGCACAATTATTCCTGCAGAAATATTAYAATATTTCCGCGGGAGGTGCCCCAGGCTGCACTAGAAGACCCAAAACAGTTACACTTACAAAATTCTTAGAGTTCTTCATGGTTAATTGTTTGATACAATAATGACAACAAAGTAAAGGTTTAGTTGGAGACTTTTGAGTCTGGAGTTGTTTTAAAATGGCTGTTATCCACTTTGGTCTTGGTCAGTTTTTATCAAGCTGGTCAGAATTAAACTTTATTTCTTGAAAAATGAAGTCATTTACGTAAAACAGGTTTTGCAACGTTATTTATTCACTACATGTCCATGCAACTCCACTTGAAATGAACCAAAATATTAAAGTATTAAAGTAAGATGCTTCGAGAAGAGGCTGAAACATTCTTAWTTCTGAAAAAATAAAATAAAAAATCGTGAAGTAGATTTCCCTCTTCACTTTTGATCATTCTGTCATAGAGAAAACACAAAGAAGTCTTTTTTAAATCTACACACTTTAATGTCATCTTTTTGAAAAGTATAAAATAAACCACACAAAAGATTTTTTTTCTAGACAGTGTTTCATCAGTCATGTTTCACTCCATCACCAACCAAAATTAGATGTTAACTTTGATTTGACTCAAACTGCTGCCTCTGTGATTTCATTCCAACCTGATTCTCTGTCATAAGATTCGCTGAGTCGTGCTTTTTAGGTAAATCTAAAACTAGACATGATTTTTTTTAGCTTTTAAGCCATGGAAAGCACTGTTTTTGAACAGTCAGTGTAATAATTTTTGACTATGTTTATATTTGAGTTACAAACGTTTGAAAGAAATAAAAAAAAAATCAGCATCATTATATCACCTGCATTTGATTTAAAAATACAAATTAAAATAAGCAATAAATGTGGCCAGAAAATGTGATGAAGGGTTTAAAGTTGTATTTCTCACATTATAAGCTCAACACTGTTCAGATTTTATTACTTTCAGTTGAAGCACAAATCTATTGATGTTTATTCTCTCTTACCCATGTCATATAAACGGCACATTTTAATCAATAAAATAACTGTAGCAATGCAGTGCAATGTGATGACAACAAGTGTAAAACCCTACAACAAGCTTGCATCACCAGCTGCCATCATTTGTTGCCCCTGAGCCAAGAAGTCTTGCTCGACTCGTGTAAAACCCTGCGGAGCAGTCGGAGCACCTTTCCCACGTCACCGCCTGCTGCTCTGTGCACATCCTTCTCCCGAGGCCGTCGAATCACCACCAGGAGGAAGACGACAGACTGAAAAATAATTGGGTGACCTGGGACCGTGTCATTACAGGCAATCATGGGAACAAAGGGACAGGACGAGTGTCCGTCTCCGCGGGACAGATGGGTGTTTAGCCTACAGCGATTCCATCAGCATGTATACGTGGCTAATGGGAGAACTGTCAAAACCCGGTGCTGCAGGGAAAAAAATGAAAACTTTTGTGCATGTACTAAAGGGATCAGCAGGAAATGTTTTGGAACGGTGAAAAACTTTCTAAAAGGTGCAACGTGGGGAGCAAACTGACAGCTTAATGACATGCTGCCACATGACTGTCGGCCATGTTTGGTTCACTGTGGTGTTTACGGCGGTCAGAGGCACTTTAATCCCTCAGGCTATTTAACAGGACTGCAGGAGAGAGGAAACTGGGTCAAATATGGCTCAGTTTCTACAGGGAATTGGTTTTAATGTTTCTTCTTATCAGTGCATAAACACTGAAACACCCTTATTACTGTTCAGCCTGTATTATGTTCAACTCTCCCCACAGCTTTGGGAAAAAAACACAAGAAATAATGTGTTTTAACATTAAGTCATGAGTAAACCAGTGGTTCCCACAGCTAGGGGCAGGACCCACAGTAAGGGTCCGAAGCATCAAAGATATGGGATAAATCTTGTGCCAGCAGGAATTGAATTTGAATTGGTCAGATTGAATCAGAATGAAATTGAATGCATTGGTTTGAAAATTAATTTTACTAAATTGAAACTGAATTTAAAGTTTTGAAACTGAATTTAACGTTTTGAATTTGAATTAATTT
>NW_013952780.1:380357-386560 GCF_001266775.1 Austrofundulus limnaeus
AAATTAATTCAAATTCAAAACGTTAAATTCAGTTTCAAATCATTAAATTTAGTTTCAATTTAGTAAAATTCATATTCAAACCAATGCATTCAATTTCAAATTATGCACATTCAGATTCAATCTGAGCAATTCAAATTCAATTCCTGCTGGCACAAGATTTATCCCATACAAAGAGGGGTCCTGAAAAGACTTTCTGAATTAATTACATTCAAAAATGACAATTAACAACATTTTGTTTGCCGTAGTTTTTTACAAAAGTGTGAGGTCAGTGTACCTAAAATGACTAAAAGTATCATAATGAACAATGTTCATCGAGTCTCTGATGCTGTGATTTTGTGGGTCAAAAGCTGAAACATTTGGGAAATGTGATTTTGTCCTTATTGGAGCTGTCAGCCATATTTTACAGAGAAATATTTAAAGTCCAAACAAACCACAGAAAGTTGGACCGTCTCCAAACATTTTCACACAAATGCAGTTTCAGATTTATGATTGTTGAACATTTCAACACAAAATGTTCCAGTCAATTATCACCTGCTCTAACTTTAGAGCTCTCCAATTCAAAAAAACAATTGGTGGAATCTGAATCAGTTGTCTCGGGTCAAACCACGAAGCCATTTCTCTCAGCCCTCAAATGGTTCTGAACTTAGAACTGAGTCTTTTGTAGCGCAAAGATCTGGGTCTGAATCAGCGCCTGGATGATTACCAACCAGCTCCAAAAAATGGTTTATGATGGCCATGCCCATCGCTATATTGAGCTGTTAAAATAATAAAAAAAACTTTTTACACTTTTTATAGAGTTTACGTCAGGGCTATTCAACTATATTTCTCCGGGGGCCACAGTTACTGCTGGGCAACAGCTGAGGGGCCGAACATCCAGCAATTAAAAGTTATTATGTAAATAAACTAAGTATTACAAAGATCTGTTACCTTTGAATTAGTTTATTTTACTGCATTTAATCATGAATACAACATACAGAACCCTATAAAAGTAGTGATAATTAAACATTATCAAAAACAAAAAGAAGACATTCTGCCTCCTGTTTGACACAAATAWTATTTTRACATCTCTGACTTRCCAAWTTTTTAAACCAATTTTATTTTCACTTTGATAGYTTTATCTTCAACTGCTTGTAGTTTTAAYTTTCTTGAGTGTGCAAAGACATGGTTTATAYCAGCTTGTAGCCAGGATTCTGACGTTTCTGTAGACACCAAAAATGTCTATGTTTARYTAAAAGAACTWARAGTAATTAAAGTAGAAAACTGGGAGTTTGAGCTTRAGAGATGAATGAACCARTTGGCRGGCCGAACTTTGGTCACTCGCGAGCCGGATGTGKCCCACGGGCCATCAGTTGAATAGCCCTGGTTYATGCATTAAAATAAATGTAATGTTGTCTTCTTGTAAAAATCCATCTGAGTTTATTTTCACATTATTTCATGCTTTGTAATGTTTTGGAGCATTTTGAACACTGCATCAGTACAACCCTTAAACGGGACATATTCTTTTAAATCCTGCCTTTTCAAATGTAAATTATTCAGTTGTGCTCTGTATAAAGTGGAACTGCAATGCTTTGATGATTGTAGCTCCACAAACCCCTCTTTCACCCCTGTTCCGAGGTGTGTCTGAGAGCAACTCGGTTTGGTGCTGTCTCTTTAAATGCAAACGCAGCACTTCAAACCACGCACCCTCCAGGTCTGAATATCAACTGGTACGGCCCCTAATGTCGTAAATTAGAGTCCGGAAGTCGGAATGACCACACCYGACCACATCATTTCAACATGGCTGCTCCTAGCATCAACACGAATTAAGACTCTTACTTTTTTTGTACTTTTTTAGCAACTTATGCGATATGTTTTAATGCTTTTTATATACTCAAAAGCACTCATGTTATTGTTGCCGTACTCTGTCARAGCTAGGGTTGGGTATTGAAAGGGTTTATTTCGATACAGGTGCTAAATCAATAATTTCAAAACGGTACCGGTTCCTAAACGGTATTTAAATCGGTACTTTAAAAATAAATAAATAAAACACTCACAGTCACACAGAGGTTTAGGAAACAATGATTATTTCTGAGACAAAGTCAAACCTGAAATTGACCAACATATTAAATTAAAACTAGAAAACATTTAAAAAAATGAAAAAAAATCATGTTTTTTTATCTTGTGCTAAATATTCAGTTTTTATTTGTATATTAATCAGATTAATATATTTTTTACATGAAATAAAAATGACTGTTTTAATATTCCAGCATTTTTGATGCAAAAACAGCAACAGGCCTAAATAAAACTGTCAGAGCAACTCAGAGAAAAAGGACACACACACACACACACACACACACACACACACACACACACACACACACACAGCGCTCATAGTCTGCTTCAGTCTGCACCCGTTTTTTACACACAGGGCAAAAAATGCATTTAAACCAGCTGGAGTTTAGATCACAGTTTGAAATGTAAACTGAAGGAAACCTGCATCACGACTTTATACTGCGGTCAGAGCTAACGTGATCTGCAGCGTCTACCTGCTGCGCGGCGGCAGCTCTAACTTAACAGTGAGAAATGACTGAGAGCTTATTATTTTAATCCAGCAGGGAGAACAACAGAGGTGTTCTTCTATGCTTCCTGTGAGCAGTTCCAGCATTTTTTAAAAGAAAAACAATGTAGACATGCTAATTACAGTACGGTTTCAAACCAAAAGTAAAAACATGGCACAGCTGTTCTCTCTACCACTCATAGTTCAACACGGCGGACATAAACAGCTAAATTAGACAGTTAAAACACATTAAAAGTTCATAACTCACCCCTATTGTTGTTGGCACTCTGTGGAGATTATGTGCCGAGGCTGTCACTGTTAACAGTGAACACCAGAGGGCGCAATTAACAGCTTTCTTTGAGGCACCGAAATAAAGCACCGAAATTAGAGTTGTGTTTCGGTTTGTGTACTACCGTTGATCTTCGCCACGGTGCCATACTGGAACTGAGTTTCAGTACCCAAACCTAGCAGAGCCAGAAATAGAAATGCTTTTTTATAACATTCTGACAAGCTGGAAACTGGAACWCTTCCRAATTGGATCTGAYGTCAGTCCGACTTTATAATTTCAAGTTCTGCTGCAACTGGAATGCAGCATCACTCCCAGTGATCATTGTCCACTGCACCCAGTTCAACCAGCTTTATAGTTCGACAGCAGAGATGTGATTATATGGCTGCGCAGAAACTTTTCATTTACAAATGAATGAAAAAGATGTAAGCAAGGGAAGACTTGTCCATCCAGCCTTACATGTTGGAACCAGAGTCTGACCCGGAACCGGAGTCTGACCCAGAACCAGAGCCTGACCCGGAACCAGAGGAGAATTAAGACAACAAAGCTGCAGAACTGGAGATTTGTGAAACTGTAAGCTGGAAGTCTGTGACCTTTTTTAGCTGCTCTGCAGTAAATACTGTGATGTTATTGTTCATAAAATATAACAGGGATTAGAGAACAGAACATAAAGGTATCTTTGCAGCATCGGGAGAAACTAGATTCAACTTTTCTGCCTTCTAGAGACTCCAAGTAAACACCTAAATGTTTTTTTATTTTGTTTATTTTTATTTTGCCATTATTTAACCAGGCAAGCCCCATGTATCATCATGTATTTAACAACTAAAATGTGGATTTTGCAGGATATCTTTTCAAATGACAAGTTTTAATGATATGTAGAGTTCTACTATTTAAAATATTTATGCATCCACTGTGTTGCGCACTGCAATAACAGTTTTCACTCCAGAGTACACATCCAGACTTTCATTGACTTCTACTTTATCTGGGCTCTTAGTTGTTTTTCTGTATTAAAACTGGAGGTGAAGGGTGTTTTTAACCTCATACCTCCTACAAATAAAACACTACAGACACAAATCTGTAGGTGTGTGATGAACAGAAACGTCTACGGTTCACCACGACTCAGTTTGAGGCTCATTTTCCAGTTTGTGTTTCAGTATTAGTTCAGTCAGAGCAGAGACGCAGGTGTGGCCTTTCCATTGTGACTCTAATGATCTCAGTTCTCAAGTTTTTTTACTTCCAACTTTGTCATCTGAGATTATTACTGAAGTGGGTCCAAGATGACTTTTAGTCTTTAGAAAAGAAAGATGATCTTTGTTTCAGGCAGTATGTGCATCAGAACCTTATGCAGATTTGCTTTTTTTAATTATTATAGCTCTAAGAAAAGTATTAAAAACATTTTGAACGGACTGTTTTGTCGTTTTGAGTTTTTTCTTTAACAGTTGGACTTTGCAGTCCTGTCATCCTTTAAACATTTCATCTGTAATCCTCCAACCAGCAGCTGTTTTATAAAATACKGTCTAAAATGTGAGCAGTCAGACTAAAGTGTAGCTGGTTTAATAAGGTGTCAACAAGCCGCCACCGACTTTGTTTGAGCCGTCCTCGGCTTTTCCACTAATTTWGGAAAAGAAGCAGCATGGAGCCGGGGGGACGCTGATGCAGCAGAGGCATAAAAAATAAAACTAAACAATGCACGTCTGACTGAGAGATAAACACCGCGGCCGAAGAAGATTCCTGATAGGATAATGGAGCAATTGATTTATTCGCTCGCAGATGCTCGCTGAGTCTTTTTTCTGCTTGGGTGAAGCCTTGGCAGTGGTCAGCGCAGAAAAGTAACATCATTTTCTTCAGCCAAGACCCCGTGAGACAACAAAAACTGTGACAAATATCACACCGTCAGCACGGTTCAGAGACCATCAGCCTGTGTGTGTGTGTGTGTGTGTGTGTGTGTGTGTGTGTGTGTGTGTGTGTTTGTGTGTGTGTGTGTGNGTGTGTGTGTGTGTGTGTGTGTGTGTGTGTGTGTGTGTGTGTGTGTGTGTGCAGGCAAGGAGGGATGTTAACCCTCCAGCAGCTGCAGCAGAGCTGTGGATCCCTGTGAGGACCACTTGGACAGAGGTGACAGGGGCTCCTGTTAAAGCAGCTGCAGGAAGTCACAGCATGGATGCAGCACCTCTTAACTCCTCAGCTCCTGCATGGGGGGGTGTCCAAACATCAGCAGCCACACATCCATCATATGGCCTGAACCCCCTCCCTGAATCAAAATGCAAGAAGTATAGCTGGAAGTTTGCAGTCAGAATACTTAATGAGAGGAGARAAGGGCAGACTGTGCACGGCTCTGCTCAACTTACAGCTTCCTGCAGGTTTTACCTGTGAGGGAGAGCAGGGGCTTGTTGCAAATGAAGCTTTTTGCAGATAAAAAGCTCTCTGGCTCAGTTATTCTCCATATTTAAGGAGAAAATAATGATAATAAAGGTCTCACCTGTAGATCTTATAGCGGGTGCTGAAGCCCTGCTGGTACCTCTCCAGGGCCTCCTGGAACTCCAGGGACCGGTGGAAGGGCCCTTTATCGGACAGCAGCCACTCCAGCGACCCGGCGCCCGGTCCGGCCGCCCCGGAGGTCCAGCTGCAGCAGAGCCACAGACTCAGAGCCACCCCCTCCCATAGCAGAGACAGCCGCTTATGACCGGTCCTCTGACGGCTCATGCTTCACCCAGAGACACCTCATCCTCTCCGGACTGGGAGGAGGGCAGGAATCAGGRCTGGGAAAGTGGCGCAGATGTCCAAAAGACACGAGGTCAGGATTGAAATCCAGCAGAAGAAGTCAAATAATAATAATAAAGAAAAAAAAACACTAAAATAAACAGATAAAACCTGAGAGGCGCGCGCTCAGAGAGTCTGTCCAAAAATATCCGACCTCCGAGCAACTTGTTCTGTCATCAACTTTGATTCTGGAAACCTCCAGAGTGCAGCTGCTCCCCGGTCAGATAAAGCCCCCCTCCCAGCTGGAGACCCGGAGTTCAGTCCGCGGAGGTCCGCGTGCTCCGGCACGTTGATGCGCTTTGGGCAGATTTCATCCTCCTGCCTCCTGCAGCGCAGCTCCTTCACGAAGCCGCTCAGGACGGAAACGTTAAAGAATAAAAACCTAGTTTCATTTTAGGCTTGAGTTCACGCGCGTCCTCTGACCCAGCGAGCCGCTGGATGGATGTTCTCCCGCTTCAACAAATTGTTTTTCTTCCTGGAGCAGGAGGAGGGCGAGAAGAGCCGCGCGTCCTGCTGGGGGGAGGAGGAGGAGGAGGAGGAGGAGGAGGAGGACGCATCAGTGGGTGCGCACAAGTTTTCAGTGTGTGTGTGTGTGTGTGTGTGTGTGTGTGTGTGTGTGTGTGT
>NW_013952780.1:387500-394683 GCF_001266775.1 Austrofundulus limnaeus
TCTTTATATTGTGTTTGGGTCTGATTTTACAACCGTTCAGTTTTCTATGACGTGTTTTTGAACTCCCGGGTCAAATTATTTGTGACATGACTTCTAAATAAGATCTGGACTTACCAGCTATAATTTGGTGCTCTTCATTCTCCTCTGGTTCTGGGTCAGACTCTGGTTCTGGGTCAGAATCTGGTTCTGGGTCAGACTGGTTCTGAGACAAACTCTATAGGTCCCACATGTAAGGCTGGATGGAAAAGTCTTCTGTTGTTGACATCTTTTAATTCAYTTGTAAATAAAAAGWTTCTGTGCAGCTATATAATCRTAAACCCCTCYATCAAACTAGAATGAACCAGTCTGGAAGCTGGAAGGGGGCGGGGCGTGAAGCTCCTCCTTTGGGGGGTGAGCTGAGACACACCTCAGAGAAGGGGCGGGGCTTGTGGAGTTACAGGAAGGAGGAATTCAGACTAAAGCAGTTCCACTTCATATAAAGTTAATTTTGACTTGAATATTATGATTGTTTTCTGGACACTGAGACTTTAGTTGCTGATTGATGAGATGTTTTCTGTTTAATAAAAAACACATTCAGGAAATGATGTTATTTGATGATGAGATGTCTGAAACATGAATAATGATGTTTGATGATTGTTTTTAGTGGAAACTTATTGCTGGATTGTGCAGATGAGCTGAGAGTCCCATGTTCAGCTCTACGTCTTCCCCTCCTCCTGATGGGACTCATGTCTGTCAAAATGTTGCATCAGAGCAAAGGAAAAACAACAAGTTGCTCAGAATTTATTCACCTTTCTTTAACCAAACAAACAGATTTTATTTATAAGGGAGGCCTGGGCCTGAGGCCAGCCTAAAACCAGKTTTTTGGACTGTGAAAGGAGACCGGAGTACCTGGAAGCAAACCCACGTAAACACATGGAGAACATGCAAGAAGTCTCTTGGAGGAGAGATGAAACATTTCACTAAAGAAGAACCCATCCAGAGGTCCTACTTATTTTTTTCTTTTTGACCCACAGATCAGGGCTGGAACCAGGACCTTCTTGCTGTGAGGCATCAGTGCTGACCAACTGAGCCGTCCTGCTGGGGGTTGGGGGGTCTATCCCCTGCCAACCTTCAAATCAGCTCCTTCCCTGACAGTCACCTTGGATGAGGAACTGATACGATCTCACGAGGTTTTCCAGASTCAGTGTTTGTCAAAATGGGCACCGCCAGGGGGCGCTAGTGAGACCTCAGAAAGCTGGAAGGAAAAAAAATGATATCAATAAATGTTTTAAATCATTATAAAATCAAATCTGTTTTAATCATAATTTTAAAACATTATTTATAATCATTTATTTAAATGTTATTTAAGAGAGCTGTTTTCTTCTCTTCTGTTCTGTTATCATTGAWTTTTCAATAGGAATATAATACAGTGTTTAAAACATGTTCATTAATAAAAAAATATGCTAAATTAGATGAAATAATTATTAAATAGTGAATAAAAGTGAGAAAAAACATAAAATTAGAATTTTTTACATATTTTGTAGCATTGTTTGTGGGTATGTAAGGGGTCCCCGGCCAGAAGCTAATGTTGTTTTGTGGACCATGGATRTGTWACRCCATAGGGAACCCCTGTCCTCCTGCATGGAGGGCTAGGTGCTGGACCAGTCTCTCCAAATAACGTGAGGCTGCATTTCCAGCCTGGATCCAGTATAACACCATCAACTCTGCAAGGACAACATGTAGCTTACAGTCTGGTTGTACTGTTTCACTTGATAAAAAAAATCTTTTCCTCACCTGCAGTTTTATAAAAATAAACAGACAATTTGACTTGATAATTATCCACAACCAAAATCCTAAGTAAACTATAATTTGARTGTCGATTGAACACAATTCAAGATTATTTTCGTTTTAGATAAATGAGAATTATTTCTTGAGGATTAATTATTGCTTCATCTCATGTTGTCAAATCATCAAATTTAAATAATTACTTGACAACTATTTCTAAAAAAACATAATTTGCCAAATTTTTATTCATATTTTTGTCGGCTTTTATTATTGTGGTTATTTTTTAATTATTTAACAAACTTTGAAATCCAAATGTGACCTCCTCTTCATTTGATAAAAAAAATTGACAGATCCTGTTATTGGGGGGGCGGGGGTATTATGCAGAATATCCACTCTTTTGAGTTTATATCATGTTATAATGTCATACCCTCATCATAAACATGCCCAGAGTGTTGTTTTGACTCATTCATGCATGTTTGAGAAATCCTTGAATCTCCTGTGGCCATGTGGAGCTGCCTTCACCTGCTGGTACAAAGCTCCTCCCTGTCTGAAGGAGGTTCTTAAAGAGACAGAGGCCAATTTCAAGGTGTTTATACAAACAACATACCCCCCCCCCCCCCCACACACACACACACACACTTTGGTGGTTGAGTTCTGATAATGAGCGGGTGTGAATCAACCTGTGCTTGACTGACTCAGCTACGTGAATAGGGAAATGGGGAAATATGTGTCACATTTGCCTTATTTCTCATTTCCACTTGCTGCAACATACAACACAAACTCTTTGCTTTACACTGTCATAAAGTGCTAGGTTCTTCCCTTAGCAAAATATCTCATGAAGTACTGGACAGATTTGAACAAACCTGGCAAAAAAAAAAAAAATAAAAAACAAGACAGGCTTTATCTCTTCCTCTTTTTAAATCTCTTTTAAAACTACTTTTATTCTCTGGCTTTTAACACGCTGTGATTTTGTTTTACTATTTGGCAACTTATGCTCACCTGCTGTGAACTTGAAATGTGTTTTATGTTTCTTTTATTGTCTTATCTTATGTCTTACTGTACATCACTTTGGTTGCCCTTGTGGTTTTTAAAATGTGCTCTAAATAAAGTTGATTGATTGACTGATTGATTGATTGATTAAAAACTCTCAAAAAGTAATTATKGGCTTTGCATTCATATTGTTTAATTTTTCATATCTCAGTTCATTATGGCCAAGACAAAAATAACCATAACTGTCAGCTCCAAGGAGACTGAGCTGAAACTGGATGTGGTATTAGCTGAAAGTTATCTTTAACATGATCTCTTAGAGCTAATACCACCTTTATTATTCCATTAGATTATTATTATTATACTGTATTTATTTCATTTCTTTAAAAAAACAAAATCTATTCTAAAATACAAATAAAATGAAAAACAGCAGAAATAAGAAAAACAAATCTTGTAATATTACAGCAGTAGTGTCTAAAGTCAGTCTGAAGGGCCGGTGTCCTGCATGTTTTAGGTGCTGCCCTGGTTCAACACAGCAGAACCTGAGGAGTGCTTATAGACCTCCTCAGTATGCCATCAAAGTCTGCAGAGGCCTCCTTAGCCTCCATCAAAGTTTCTTCAAAGTTTGATTAAATGCAATCATTTCTCACAATTTGCTGTTAGCTTAAAACTTCTATTTTGAGTAAGCCTGCTGTCAGGGAGTGACACACGTGTGCAGTTAACATGGTTACCCTGATGAGAGGAGAATCACAGTAGATTCAGTGTCTGCTTTCAAAWTGTGTTCAGAAATGTTCTAGTTCTCACATCAGAGGCAGGATGCTGCAGTTTGTGTTGAATTGAATTCCGATAATGGATTTAATATTATCTTACTCCCTCGCTCTTCTACAGTCCTGTGTCACAGATTCAGAGCCTGCAGTCTGCATGAGTAAAAGGTCCAAGTTCCCCTCACAACGTGCACGTTTGTGAGCGTGAAAAACTGCAGGCCATTAACCAGGAAACAGGTTTCCTGGTTTGTGATGCAGGTTCAGCAGTGCACTCAAGTCTGTTCTCCCCAAAGTGGTGTAATTTGCACAAAAATGCTATTTCTTCATTTTAAAAGGTGCTTAAACTCAAAATTATGCAAAAGAAATCCGTGACCTCRAACTTGTAAATAATGTTGCCTCAACCCTCATAACAATTTTTAAGCGAATTCTCATTATTTTTGGCATTTCTCCCAGGAAGTGGTGGGTGAAACACAAGCACGGGATGGATGTTCATTTAGTTTTTTCATTTTTTTTTTTTTTTTTGCCTCTGCCTTCCTTGCGGCACCATCACAGCTGCTTGAAGTGATGTTTCTCTCATGAAAAGCTGAATGGTGCAAGAGGAGAGTAGTTACAAGCCTTTAAATTGGTTCCTGTGTGGACAGGTACAGGTGATTATTTACTCCACAACCTTTCCTCAACCAAAAGTTGTTTTCTGATTGTTCTATCAAAATTAATGTTTGCCGGAGGGAAAAAAATCTTTTTCTCAGCTTGTCATTATGTTTGTCATTCAGACAGAAACRCTGATTGACAAAGACTCCTCGTTAAATGAGCTGCAGCAAGAAGTCAAATCAATAGTCTGTTCCCATTGATTCTCTTTCTTCGTTATTGTTATTTGGCCCCTTGGGACGTCAGTGAATTYCTTTTTTTTAATTACTACAATTTGTCAATCCGATATTGAGGAGGTCACGTCTTCAAAGCCTAAACGTCTGTTTTCTCCATTGGTTCTGGAGGAAACTGTTTGAAATTTAAAGCAGGAGACAGTTTTTTTGTTATCTGTCAGGAGGAGGATTCGCTTCCTCAGGTACCTGATCTTGACACTTGGGACATATACGGTTGATAGTGAAGCCCATGTTTGCTGGAGCAAAGAAAAGAAAYGCATTAAATATTCCAACCTGTAATTTCTGAGGATAAGGAGGCTAAATAAGCTTTTCCCTTCAGGCTACAGGCTGTTACAGTCTCTGGAAAATCTTGGTCTTTGTTGTTGGGGTGTGCAGTAATTGAAAAGTCCTTCCCCTCCCCGCCAACTACCCAACTTCCCTTCCACCATCTCAACGAGCAGGCTTTTTTCTCTCTCTCCCCCTTTCAATAGCTTTGGTTTTTTCTCGGTTATCTCTTGTTTGACTGCTCCCTCTCCCCACCCTTCCACCCCTGTCAGCCGCCCGCTGAGCTTTACGATGAATGTAGGCGATTTCTGATCATATACGCCCTCCCGAAGCCTTCCGCTGAATCAGCCTCTTCCAGCAGATGAGAAATGGGAGGAGAAGCTCCGAATAAGTCCGGGAAGATGATGTGAAAAGGGGCTTGACATGGCGGCGGTGTTTATAAGCCTGAAAACAAATGCMTCTGGTGCCTTTAACATGTGCTATATGCCTCCGCAATCACAAGTCAAAAACAGCATTGTGACTTCCTCCCACAGGAAGTCGGCAGATTTGAAGCTAAAYGTGTCGGAAGGATTAGGACTGTGTTACCACGTGTCAAACTTGGCACCGTTTCTGTTAAAGTGACTTTAAAACATGATTAATTTTTCTCGAGAGCTCAGCGCGTTCCATAGAGTTCTGCAGGATCCTTTCTGTTTCAGTAGATAACACGCTGTAGCCTCCTGGTTGACGCAGAAAAAAAAAGAGTTTAACTAAGTAATTACTTCTTCTGAACCTTTTATTGTGAAAGAATGGGTTGTACTTGATGGGCGCAGTGTAAGGCAGATCATGGCCACACAGCGCGCCCATTGTTCTTTGAAAGTCGCTCCGAAATGGAACGGCGGTGTAGCTTGGCAGGTGGTGAATGTGGAAGTGCAAACAAAATGGAACTGATGATTATGAGGTCTCGGCTCCGCTAATTCCATTTAACTCTGGAGGGAAGACAGCAGTTGGACAGAAACCTCTTTACTGTGAGTAATTGGACTGGCTTTACACAGAAGATGTTTGGAAACGACACAAAACCTCCCCCCACCCCCATCTACCCTTTGGTTTTGGGGGAGTGTGAGTGGACTGAGGCTCATCATCACTTATTACAGTACATTAAACATGATYTTACCAAGGAGATGCTATTATTATTGATTAAATACCAAGCATTCCCTGTAGGAACTCATATTGTCCACCTCCTTTTATGTCTAAAGATTATTTCATGATGAGAAAACATGAGTTGTAGCTGGTTTTATCAAACCTGGTAAATGACTTTAGGTGCAATTTCCTGTGATATTTTATTTGAAGAGTTTGTGTTGAGGATGAATCTCAGCCACTACCACGTCAGGTTTTTAGTGATTGCAGGATGGACCTGAGTTATGAAGGTATTTTTAAAATATTCAAACAAAAAAATAGCTTCAAGCAAAAAAAATTCAAGCAAAAAAAATTATACCGTAATTTCAACAAAAAATTTCAAACAAACAAAAGAGCGACTTCAATTAAAGAAAATCAAGTTTTTTGCAAAGTAGAAACTTTACGCATGTCAGAAATTGGGTTGAATCTCAAACTTTTGGTTGATGCCCTAAGTTTTTGGCTGAACTCAAAGAAGTTTTGAACTCAGAGAACATGAACATCCGGGGCGGGGCCTAAGGACGTAAGACGTGTCCCTATTGGTTAGTGCGTGTAAGACCTCATTTTGTAATAACAACACATTATGTAATAATGTAATAAAATCTGGCTTCAAAATGTAAGAAAACCGCGGTAAAACTGCATTATGTAATAACATTATTACATTTTGCGGCAATTGTTACAAAATGTGGTAGTGTAATAATCTGGTTCATTATGTAATAAACAATCAAAAACCAGTATTTCTGTTAATCCTAATCAATATACTTGTAATAACTGTCATGTTGCAAATACTACATAATTAAATCTTTATAACTTTGGTGAATGCGTGATATAAACGATATACGGTAGAAACAATATAAATTTGTCCTATGATAGAGATCTGTAGTCTACCGGCCAACCGCACAATTCTTTTTGATGATGTAACCAGCTGGAGTGAAAACAGAGGAAGCAGCGTGGCTGACAGCACAAATGAAGAGGGGGAAAAAACATAACTTATCTGGACCTGGTTCAGGTGTGTGAAAATGAACACCCAACTGTTTACATGTTTACGTGACGACGCGTCCTGTCGGCTGCAGCGGGAGGAGCGCGCACTGCGGCACATGGTAACGCAGCGAGGCGACTGTCAGTGCAGGTGAAGTCAGTGCTCCAGCAGGACGCACAAAAGCTCTCTGAGTCTGGACCTCGTTTCTCCTGCAGTCATAGAGCAATACTGTCTCCTTGTACAGCGGGGAAGTGCTGTGGGAAAGGCTGACAGTCAGACTGTCTTTACAAAATAAATAAATAAATAAAAAAGCATAAACATGATGATTGTCACCCCGCCGGAGCGCACACAGATTAAACATGTGGAGTGCAGAAAAAATAATCTGCAAAGTGTGTAGA
>NW_013952780.1:395230-408016 GCF_001266775.1 Austrofundulus limnaeus
CACCCGAGCACACACACACACACACACACACACACACACACACACACACACACACACACACACACAATGATAAATTTAATCCCCTGTACAGATTTCAGCTTCAGCACAGAGATGGGTGTAAGGAAATGATGAAATTTGGCGACATCTCCCAGGTCGACCTGGCTGAGCTCGTTTGCTTATTCAGGTCAGGGAACATACATGTCCGAGTCTTTGTCAAAGCTTTGGCTTTTGTGGCCCAGCTGCTATTTTTGGTTCCTCTCCATACATGCCCTTTCATTCTTGAGTCACACAGGAGCATTGGAGGGCTGACCTAGAATACATGAATGCCTGTCACACACCAGGACATGAAGMAAAGGTGCCTTAACACCAAGGAGGAAGTAAAAGTTCACGATGCTCAGGTGCAAATAAAAAAWTCACAATCTTTGTCGTACAAAAATGAAATTCATACCCGTTTATAGCCACTGATGTAGTTCAGTCTGTTGCTAAGGAGCGCTCTAACAGCATCTTACATAAACCCTTAACAATATATGTAACTTCAGTACTTAGTGAAAGGCCCATAATTAAACTTATACTTGTGAACATATTCAACTGTTTTCCTCTCACTGCAATAGCCAAACTTCATTTTGCCTTTAGTTAAAAACAAGTGAATATTTTTCTGCATTAACCATGTGTGATCAGTTTTAAAATTCTTCATTCCCTGTCCACAGTACGAAGCCAAAAAGCCACATCCTACTAAGGTAATTAGGAAACCACTGCATCAAAAACAATCACAAAAACAACACAGAACAAAACTGGGCTACGGTAATATGGAAAATTAAACTGGTCAGAACTTTGTGGGCGTGCCTGTTCGTGTGGTACAGCGCTTTGCTCACTATCATGTCTAAGGGTAAATCTGAACCCAAATGCAGAAGCAAGACTCAGGGCAACYCAAAGGTAAATTTAATAAATTAATTTATTCAACACAAAGCAAAAAGCTGGAGAGGCAGAAATGTATGATCACCAGCAAATAAATAAATAAATAAATAAATAAATAAATAAATAAATAAATAAATAAATAAATAAATAAATAAAAACTACAAGGAGGTTCAGAGGAAACAAACATGAAAGGCTTAACAAGCACAGTGCACAGACACTACAAACCAAGTGATAGGATTTGAAGAGACACTAACAACCATCAGTGACAGATGCTGCGTTCCATTTACATCGTATTCCGGGAACTGGTAAATGGTGGCGACGTCATTTTCCAACAAACCAAATGAAACTGGATTCCAGTTAGCCGACAGGTGATTGTGTTGTTGCCGCTAACCTAGCTACAGCACTGCTACAATATAAACAATGACAAAAAGAGAGCTCTGCTATGTACGTCATGCAAATAAACATTGATTTTAATAAGTACAGTATTGCACAGAAAACACACCTTGTGCGAGTGATTAAACATGCACAAGAAATTAAGCAAGAGAATTAATGATAAAAGTTACGGAGCTAACTTTCTAAAGCTGTGAGTAGCCGCCATCTTGAAATCGAAATGGGGGGCAGTTTCATTTCTTCCATTTTACGAGTGGAGTATTACCATTGGAGGGGGCGTTCCAGTTCAAATCTACCAATGGGAAATGGGAAATTACCACTTCCCAGGACTACTGGAACGCAGCCAAACACCTGGTGGAAAGAATCAGGTGAGAGTGGGCGTGGCCAGAGCTGAAACTGACCACTTACAGTAACTGTGGGTGAATGAATGGATGGCACACAGGGGAAAACTGAACACAGAAAATTAACCACAAGAAGACATAAGTTAAACAAACACAAAATAAAGTTTAAGCAGAACACGTAACACAAGAAATATAAGTAAACACTTAAATCCTAAAATACAGAAAAAACATAACCAAAAAAAGAGACAAGGCAAGAATTTAACACAAATAACCAAAACACAATCCTTATGATATCTACGCTTCTCAGCAGACCACTTGTGGACATTGTCGACTATATATCCACTGGAGTTTTTCACTATTTGACTCTCTCTGTATCAGACTGGAAGAGTCGTACAGATGGACGTACTTTCTGACGGCCTCAGCCAGCTGCTTCTCTAAAGATGCCTGCAGGGACAAAAAAACTGCTTCTGATAGCGTATTAGTTGGAGCAAATTTTCAACATTGTCTGAGCTCTTTACTGCATGAAAACTCGTGTGCTGAGGGGGGACAATAATCTCAGCCCGGCTCTTGTGCCAAAAAGGGGCGGGGACACAAGACTGAGAACAAAATGTAGCGATTTGTGTCATGTAATGTGTTTCCATCAATGTTTTTTATGTGAATTTAGACGTATCCCATTAGAAAAGGTGAATGGAAATGGCACGATTCAAAAAAAATACTATTTTGCAAAAAAGGTTGATACACTCGTTTGAGTTGGTTTTGAGGTTTTTCGAACCAGAGTTAATACGCAAAAAGAGAGATGGAAACACATACAGAATAAGTTCTGATGTAGCGAACATTTACCTCATATGGCTGATCAGCTGTTCCTGCTGGTCCTGTACCTGCAGCTGGACCCTCCTCCCACTGTCGGTGTCGTCTCAGTTATTCCCATCATGTGAAGAGAATTACATTTCTTTCTCTACATTTCCAGACAGCATCTAACATCACCAAYACTACTTGATATGACAGAATAATTACAACTTTCCTGATAGWAGCAACACGTTCCTGATAAATCCTCTCCATTGTCCWGAGATGTGTGGACCCTGTGAATTTGAGACTTTACTTCATGTTTACTACATCCATGCTTAAAACCTCAATGCTTGACGTAATTACACTTTGTGTAGCCTGGTTGATTTGCCTCAAGCTGCAGTTTGATAGAAACATGTCTAATTCACATTTTTTTCTTTTATTCCTTTTTGCAAAATTTTTAAAATTTGCTCAAAGTTTGAATAAAAATTTGATGGAAACATGGCTTATGTCACTGAGTGAGGATTTTGCAGGTTGAGATGAACCATGGCAACTGTGATGACAGAAGTTGAGTCAGTTTGGGGGGGGGGTCATCAAAACAAAACTAGACGTGAATGAGATGGGCCGAGACATTCAGAACTCGAATGGGAGAAATTCTGTGACTGAATGTAGTTGCAGAAATATGAGGAATATTTGCTGTTTTCTACATTTTCATGATAACCCTGATGAGTTTGAGCTACAACAACCCCCAAACAATCATTTAGAAGCCATATATATATATATTGCATTATAGTCCTTTGACAGGTAATGACTTTAARTGTAAAAATCAAAGATTAACTTTTATGTTTTCATTGCTTTACTCAATACACTTAACATATTGTGGAGAGGAATCATTTTAAAGATTAAGCAATTAAAATATGTTTAGCATGTTGCTAAATGAGTATGTTGGAAAGTGTATTTTTTATTCTCCTTCATGTTGCCAGGAGTGACAAGAGCAGTTTGTAGCCGAAGGAATGAAAAGTATCTGAACAATGTGAGCTGACATTATGTAAATGAGCGTCTCTCCCCAGGAGGCTCCATGCAATGAATAGAGTCTAATACCTTTCAGACACTTCAGCATCTACAGGAGATTTCTGTTCCCTCTAACTTTTCTTTTACAGCAGAAATTGGCTGGTAGTTTCACAGATGTGAAAGAAAAAAGAAATCGTATGAAGCCCTTCCACATTCCTTTCTTTAACTGCATAATAAGAAACTATTATGTAAAGAATGAATGTAAAATGATTAGAAATTGTTTTTAAAGCATGTCAATAGGTTTCTTTAACCATTTAATGAAAATAGTTTCTTTTTAGACTATTATTCTTGATTAAATTATCCCACATTGTTTTAATTTTGTTCAAAACAACCAGGTTATACCCACCCAGGTTAGGTGTATTGTACTGCTTTTAGATAGCACCAGAACAAAAAGGACAAAAAAGGCACATTTCTCATTAACAACCTGAGCAGTCATGTAGAATTGAAGCTTTATTAAGGTTGGTTGATCATTTCCTTTTCAATACAAATTCAGCACTCGTTTTAGGCAACAAAGCAAGAAATAAGCACCGGTTTTATGTGGAGTCTCAGATAATTCCTTTTAGACATTAGAGCAGTGAAGAGAAGCAACAACTGATTATGTTAAATAGTTCACTCAAATTTAGCTTCCTTCAATTTTGGATTTATGAACTCATTATTTGATTAAAAAGATTGAAACTGCACAGATTTAAAAAAAGAAGAACTTCAGTTCCATATAAGAAAAGAAATCCAATTGTCTTGTTTTTAATTGATTTAGATTTACCTGTACCTTAGATGACTGACAGTCTACACCAACACAGGTCATTTATTATGTATGATGCTGCTGCTTAAACTAGATTTCTTTCTTTAAAGGTCAAGTGTGATCAGTGAACATGTTTTTAAGCAGTTTTAAGCATTTAGACAAACAATATTTAACAGAATGTCTAAACCTGGACATAAAACAGTATATTTATTTACAGCAATAAGTTACAAACTTTGAGTGGGATTTTTGAAAAAACTGGACTGAAAAACTCCCACACAGGYGAAGGTAAAAATGTAAGCAGTTTATTGTTTGGGCTCTCAGGGATAGATCCAGACCAGGAGTAGCTGTGGAAGAAGACCAAAAATAAGTAGGTTTATCTAAAAAACAGGCTTTTCACAGCTCTTACTGGTACTTATCTCTTACTGGTTTGTTTGGTTGCTGTGGTTCTGTGCTCAGGTTGTAAGTGAGAGCAAGCAGAGCTGAGAAAGCGGAGTCCAATAACCAGGGTGTCTATATGTTACAGGCAGAAGCCAAGTAGGGGTCTCTGTGGACAAGTGGGTGTGTCCCAAGGAAAGGCAATTCCAAAGCAACTTTTTTAAAGTGACACACCTGACTGGACAAGCAGAACAAAAGGGGCGTTACWGTAGGGCACCACTTTTCCTGGAGACCCCCACTTGGGTCACTTTTCTCCTGGTTAACCTCAGTGTTGGGGTCAGGGTCAGGCTGCATAGAGGTCAAGCAGGGTCTAAGGATACCGTCATGTAGGCCTCGTAGCCCACAGTGTTTATGCTTTAGACACGCCCACTCTTGTGTCACGCCCACTTTGATTCCGCAGATAACCCCTTCTCACAGAAGCAGGCATGGAGCATGCAAGAAGGTTAAGGACTTGAAGGAGAACAGGTACATCCAGGAACAAGACATCCCTGCAGGAGACAGGTAAGATTAGTAAAACACTGTTTGCGACCAACGATCCAAAAAGGAGAAAGTCACGGTTTTGCAGGCAAATAACCCAGGGYGTAGAAATCAAAAAAACAAGGCCTTTAATATAAAGCAAAAAAGCTGACAGGGCAGCACAAAAAATTCACTTGGCTTGGTACACAGCTCAGGAAACATGAACACTTCACAAAGTCTGGGGTAGACATCCGACAAAGTCAAGATCACAAGACACTGAATATAAAGGGAAACTAATGAGGACAAACAAGAAACACCTGGAGGAGACACAAGGGGAAACAGGTGAGCGTGGGCGGGGCAGCTGAGCAGAGAACACAGGGGAACACTGAAACACCAGGGAAAACCAAGGCATAAAATGACAGACCATGACAGAAAGTATTTACAGGAAAATTATATCAAAATATCAAGTGTCTCTTTAAAATGATAAATGCCCCACATGGCAAAGATGTGATTCTGAGGTCCTGAGGTCCTACCTCCTCCTTCTGCTAAACAATCCAAGGGCTTTTGTTGACTTCTGTTATGCATGCTTACAGACACTCTGCTTTTCTCTTTACAAGTTTTCTCTCTAAACATGATAATGATCTGTTTCCATGCCCTTAATTTATAGAAATTAATCATGAACATTCATTAAACCTTAAAAGTACAGTTTTTAAATTAAATGTTGCTGAAACAGCAAGTTTCTCAGTGGATCAGTGCTAGACAGTGCAGCCTAGATGGAGTAGTTGAACACAGATCCACTGGTCCTTCAACACAAAGCACCTTCAGAAGACAAGCTGATAAAATACATTTTAAAAATCTGTTTTGTTCCTTACATAGTGTGTGCTTGAACCTAAAGAACTGTATTTAATGATTCGATACAGATCTCAGTCTTGAGCTGATCCTAAATATTTGTAAATTGAAGAGAAATAGGCCATTGGGTGAAATAACTGGGAACTAGGAAATGAGTTGGCGTCAAGGGGTGCAGAGACCACCAAACTAACTCCACTACAGAGGAAGCATTTGGGATCTTGTTCTTTGTTCATGTTTCATAGTGTTTCTCATGTCCATATGTGAGGGCTGGAATGGAAACACACCAGTAAGTCTAGAGATTTACCTTTTGGCTTTAGCTCCTTCTACACCAGAAACAGCAGAACATGACCTCCATTCATCTGTCTGTGTCCCGCTCAATTCTGCCATCCTTCTTGAACAAGACTCTCAGATACTTGAAATCCTGTGCTTCAGACAAAAACTCACCAATGAAGAATCATGGCCTCTACAGAGAGAGATACCCGAGGTTTTTCAACCCAAACTCCTTCATATCCACAACTGTGCCTTAAGATCCCATCTGTGGACACCACAAACAGGACCAGAGACAGTGTGCAACCCTGGCAAAGTCCAACCTACAGTCAGAACAGGCTTGACATTAAGCTGAGATTACAAACACAGTTCTCATTTTGGCCATACATGGTAATTGTGACCCTGGCACCCCAGACTTCCACAGCAACCCCCACAGAATGCCTCTAGGAAAGCAAGCCAGGTCCACAAAACATGTTTGGATGCCCCAAGTGTTTCTTAGTTTCTCCTACTTTCCTTTATTTGTTCCCTAAGTGGAGATAAGGTGAGAACTCCATAATTTGAGTATGGTTGGCATAGAGACACATTTTTTTGCATTACAGTAAAAAGACTTAGCTGATGTAGGGTTCACCTCGAGTGAGAAAACAAGATTTTCTGCCTCTAAAGCAGGCCTCGGACGGGCCTGGAAAGAACTCTGTTCCACTCTGAAATTTATTTAGGCCAYGACAGGTCATTCTAACGGTGGAAGAGAACCTCTCTTCCTCTTAATCAGATAATGGACAGAATAAACTCCATTGTTCATGATTCATTTGTCATTTAACTAAGAATGTTTATGCATTTGTTGAATCAATGATAATGCCTGTCACATGAAAAGTAGAACTTCTTTTCTCTTATCATGCCTTAAAGATTTATAATGGTATAAAAAGTCACAGAGAATCTGATTACAATGTTTTCATTGTGTTTTTATGCAAATCAGTGTTTTTATTTTTACTGAGAACACAGTAAAATAATTGTGGATTTTTCTTGAGAAAATCTTTCATATATCCAAGCTAATGAATTTTAGAGTTGATTATGGAACAGAAATGTTACATGTAATCATCATAAAATGTTTTCCAGTGATTTCATTATGGAGAGTCATCAGAAGGAAGTTAAAAAATAGGTCATCATGATGTTTGTTTACTCAGCCATTCAGTAACCTTGGCTGGCGTCTGGCAAGTCAACTTTTCCTTAATCTGACTCATCCTCACACCTAGATGCGGAACCAAAGTGTCCGTTCTTATACTAACCCGGACAGCTTTGGGAAAACTCTGACTTCCTCAACAAGGAAGAAGCTGTCTTTCCTCTGTGGAGGATTTCAGCTTATGGGCTGTAAATCCGACTCAAGAGCCAAAGAGTGGAGTTTTACAGCTAGGAACTCGGCAACACCTGTCGAATTCCCCCGAGGTTTCAACCCTCCAAGCAATTATTTTATTTTTCCCTTCTGTCGTGGAAGTAATTTTATTTTGAAGGAGAAACCGGATCCAGCTCGATTTTTCTTGCTCGGAACTGAGGCAGACCCAGAAGGTTACCAGAGAAATAACACGTGTTTTACCGATGAAGGTGAGCGGACTTACCGAGTCTTCCTGACCGATCAGAGGTGGACCAATCTCGCTACTCAGAGGATGTCTAAGAAGTCATCAAGGGTAAAGAGGCTGAGGTGTTTATGGTGACGGTTCCGGCGGAAGCTGGGTTGAGAAAGAAGTGCATATCCGGATGGCTCTCACACTGTCTTGGTAAAAGTAAACAATAGAAATACTAATCTTACATTTTCCTCCTTTTGTTACAATTTGCCTTGCCAGAATCTAAGTTTAATGTGCCAGTAAATGTTTGGTTTATTTAACATCAGAACTGACGTTTTACTGTTCTATTATAAGTAATTTGAGTTGATATTGATTGAATTCGGACGCAGATTTATATCTTATTAATTCTAAAACTTGTTATAGAAAGCTGATTACCTACAATTAAGTTTTTAACTCACGATTTATTTAATTAATGTAAATAAACGATCACATATTGTTAATGGATCGAATTGAACTCATCTGAGTCACTCCACTTATTGTGTCTGATTCACTTTGCACAGTCACRATATTGATGAAAATAAGAAATTCCTTGGTAAATAATTTCCTCATAACCTTGTTAAGAGAGATGTGGGAAAAGCTTCTATTTCTATAAGCCTATGTCCTACACTGAGATGGTTCAGGCATCTAATTTGGATTCCTCTTGGACACCTCCCTCTGGTGGTCTTTCGGGCACGTCCTACTGGGAAGAGACCTTGGGGCAGACCCAGTGGAAAAATAATTATAYATTCTCTCTGAGGGATCCCCCTAGGGTCTCTGAAAAGGAGCTGGAGAGTGTTGCTAGTTAAAGCGATGTCTGGGTTTTACTCCTCCACAGCCCAACTTAGAATGAACTGGAGAAAAGGGATGGATACATGAAAAATATAAACCTCATCTCTTAAAAATGGATAGAAGTTTGGAAATAGATAATAAGTTATCCCAAAGGCTCATTATTTTTTTTWAATTTAAACCCTAAAAGTGGTACACCGTGCATCTATTTCGTGACAATCTTTGGTCATTTTTCATACTTTGGATCGTTCTGAGTCATTACTTGTTTCAGCTGCTCCTGTGAAACACAAATGAACTTACAGCTCCCTGCCAGGCTGCTGTACTGATTGACACAGTTGCTCTCAGAAACGGAGTTGAGCTCATCCTGTCGTTCAGTCAGACAGCCGGCTGCTCAGAGACAGAGAATGAGATTCAGAGGATTATGTGATGGCTTGTTCCAGTCATCATCGTCACAAGGAAAAACAGTCGTCATTTGATTGCCATATACGATGAATGTTGGGGGAGCTCTAYTGATGTCCCTCATGCATCGTAATCGGTCATAATCTTATTTTTGTGAGCGCTTGCACAGACACCACTTTGCAGAGCTTTGGTGAATATATAATGATCCCTCGGTCAGTGGCGCATTAACACGTGAAAAGAAAACATCATGAGCGTTTTGCAAGGGGAGTGCATTATGAATGCATTACATCAGAGTCTAATTCAAGCAGTTGCTGATGTTTTCACCCTCACTGTACACTGAGTTCTGAAACATGTTGCTTTGTCTTCAGCTAAACCTGAATCAACAAGTGACCTTCAGCTCTCTCACTAATTGCTGACAGCTAGAATTTCTTTTGATAACTATGTCAAGATTATCTCGCCCTGTCACATCTGCATGACTCTTTCTTTTTCTAATTTCTAGAAATAAGAGGTAAAACATAAGCATTGAAGTGTTGTGCTCAAGCATGCAGGATTTGTTTGTCTTCAGTTGATTCAGACTAAAGAATCTGATGCTTATTGTCAAACTCAACATTTCACAAGWCTAATTTCTTTAACATGACTACATTGAGCTGCATCTGCCACTATTTGGTCAAATCTTGAGAACACATGTGAGCGCAAAAACATTAAGTACTTAGTTAATTATGGCAACACAATTATTAATTTGTATTTGCACATCATCTTCAGTGTTGTTTGGTGTCGTGGTCAGTGGTGAATAGAACCCAGAATGTAGGCAGGGCACAAGGATCTGGACAGAATAACTTATTTATTAGAAATAAAAATGCTGACGATGCAGCCAAACTCTCACAGTTACAAAGCTTAGGAACAAAACCGCAGGGAGCACGAGGAGACACGCTGCATGGAAAATGCTTAATGCTCCACTGAGGAGAGGGTAGGAGTTTCTGGAGCRGGACTGATGAACAAAATGGAATACACCTGGCATGTATACAACTGGGACCAGGTGAGAGTGGGCAGGGCCGGAGCAGAGCTGAGGAGCAGAATCTGCACGAGGAAAACAACTGAAAAAACACCGGGATTCATGTAAATAAATACATCACAAGGTTGTTCCACAGGGTGAGTCAAAAGTCTCAGTACACCCTCTTATTTCAGTAAAGAACAGGAAAATGTAATATCTGAATACCCCAACAAGTCACGGGTGAGGGGGCCTAGGACAGGGCTATTCAAATGGTGGTCCATGGGCCACATCTGTCCCACGAGTGACCAAAGTTCGGCCCACCAATTGGTTTATTAATCTCTTAAGCCCAAACCCCTGGTTTTCTACTTTAATTACTCTAAATTATTTTAGTTAAACATAGACATGTTTGGTATCTACAGAAACGTCTGAATCTTGGCTAGAAGCTGGTAAAAGCAATTTCTAAAAACACTCAAGACAGTTTAAACTACAAGCAGCTGAAGATAAAATGATGAAAGTGAAAATAAAATTTGCTTAAAAATTTGGCAAGTCATGGATGTCAAAAAAATATTTGTGTTAAACAGGAGGCAAAATGTGTTCTTTTGGTTTTTGATAATGTGTAATCATCACTTCTTTTATAGGTTCTGTATGTTGTATTCATGATTAAATGCAGCAAAATAAACTAATTCAAAGGTAACTGATCTTTGTAATACTTGGTTTATTTACATAATGACTTTAATGGCTGGATGTTGGGCCCCTCTGCTTGTTGCCTGCAGTAACTGTGGCCCCTGGAGCAATTTATTTTAATAATTCTGTTTTAGGTTATGTGGCTGCCATCTTGTAAGCAAGTCATATTGGTAAAAAAGTCAATTTCTTTTCCAACGGGAAGAGGGTCATTTTAGCCTGGTATAAACCAGCCCCTTGTTCTACTCTTTGCTTCTTCCAGAGGGTCTGGACTCTCAGCTATTGAGAAATGATTTCTTGCTGGAGGCATGATGGCCTCTGTTGAAGTTTAAAATGATTGGATCTGACCTTACCTAATCGTTAAAGGGGTAATATTATGTGTTTCTCAGGCATACATTTAAATACTAAACCATAATAAAGCATMTATGTCACCTTTAGTTGTTGTTAAAATGATGATTTTATGTTTAAATAGAAAATAAATTTATCTTTTCATCACCTCCTCTTCTAAACACCTTGAAATTGGCCTCTGTCTCTTTAAGAACCACCTTCTGCTTCTGTTCCGTCCTGTTCAGTGCCGGGGGGGTGGGGGGGCGCGTGCGCTATGATGCAGTTTACTTGGCATCTGAAAATACATTTCCTCAAAGGTATTTTGAATCTGAAAAGAGCTTCACTGAGAGAGAAATAGTGTTGAGAGCAGCAGACAGTTTAAGTTTCACTTTCACTTTGCTCTGTTACTGCTGAGAGCCTGCAGGAGTCATGTGTGGGGGGTGGGGGTGGGGAGGTGTGCTCAGTGATGAGGAAGYTYGGCTTRAAGACACGTCCCAGAGGCGTTTCTGGTCYCAAAAGGTGTTTCTGGTCCCCACCTGTCGTTTTGCTCCTCAGAATGGCTTCCTAAAAACACTGCAGTATTTCTCTAACATGCATGAATGAGTCAGAGCAAGGCTTTGGGCATGTTTTTTTATGAGAGTATAACATTATAACATGATATAAAACTCAAAAAAGTTGATTTTACATGATTTTGCCCCTTTAACATTTGACCGTGACGTAGTGTGCCAGCTCRACCATGAAGCAAACTCTGCTCAATGTGCTGTCCCTGACTGCTCATTTTTAACATTATTTGTTTCTACAAGTGCAACGAACAACAAAGGCTATATACAGGAAACACACTTCTTTGCTTGTACAATATTTTGGTATCTAAAGTTATAATCCCACTCAGCTGGAAGTGTGGATGTCGGATTTTCACAACAGAGTCTCTAAAATAAATGTTTTGGAGTTTTTGCTGCTTTTTTCAAGTTCCTTGGGTCAGTTGCAGAAGTGTGTAATTTGGTTGCTTGGATGCTGAAAACGTTTGTGCAACAAACGTGATTACAAACAGCTGAGCCTAAAGGCCTCCGCATACTGCTGAAACTGTCTCATTATTGAGGTTTCATAACGAAARTTGCGTCTTTCCGTTTGCAGCTTTGAGTCTTCCAGCTCTTCTTGACACAACCCAGGGTAGGAATCTTTTACCCCCCGTGCTTGAGAACTTACTGTGTGATTGGTYAGAAGTTTGTGGGTGTGTTTATTTATGCTGAAAGTGCTCAGACTTCTGCAGAGAAGTGTGGAGCTTCAGCCGRGACACATTTGTGGACAAATAATGTTGATTRTCAGAGTTTTTTGTTTGTTTGTTTGTCGGAGCGTAGACTCCAGCAGGAAGAATCCCTGAGCAGTGACGTGTAATACATCAGGAAATCAGCACATTGTGTCTCAGTGGCTATGAAAGGTGTGCGCGAAAAACGAACATGGAACAACCACGTGACCGCATGTCGACTGTTCAGCTTCGGATGAAATACTGGATGTTAGAGGCCTTATCAGCGGCGCCGAATTCATTTTTTAGGTGTGGGGTCTGGGGGGGGGGGGGGTGTCACTGCACGCACCTAGAACGTCAGGCGCACACATTCAGTTTTACCACATGGTAATCTCAGTGGATACATTGACAGTCATCAGATACAGAAAAGCTGTAAATATACTCTAAAACGAAAAATAAAATAAAACAAACTACAGTCATGAATGAGGTGTTTTTCTATTTTTTAATATATTTTTCAGTTC
>NW_013952780.1:410048-413092 GCF_001266775.1 Austrofundulus limnaeus
ATCTGGTGAAAATTTCATGTCATTAGCACCTCTAGTAATATATTTACTGAGAAAAATGGTGACGTGTTCAATACTTATTTTACCCGCTGTAGGTGAGCATTTGGCCCGGACCTGTAAAGGACTATGGGCTGTTTTTTTTCTTTCTTTCTTTTTTTCTTCACAACCCGTCAGCGGATGGTTGCGCACAGGTTTAGGCCAGATGTGGCACAAAATACTAAATTCATTTTTTTAGTTTTAGGCTGATTTGGTCGACACGGATGGGGTCAGAGTCAAAACGTTTTTTTTCAGGTGTCAGCCAGGCAGGTTTATGATTGCAGTCCGACGCCGACCCAGATCTGGCACATTTGCGCAAACCCTCTGACTGTTCTCCACGAGTTGTGCACACYGCGCCTCATTTAAATACTTTATTAATTTATTATCAAGAGTTTGTTCTCATTTTTACATCATTATAGTTATGCAGTGTACCGCCTTCTGGAGAATACTACATCAACAAAAGCATCAATTAGATCAACTCCAGCTTGCGAGCGAGCGCAAACCGTCAGCTGAGCGCTGCGCAACGAGAGAGAGAAGTTAGAACTTGTCAGCGTTGGGTGCAGCCTTTAACGTGATGATTGGAGGTTTTTTGCTGTTCACTTTCTGCTTGGTTCCTGCGCCTAATTGCACCACCTGCGTGCAATCTGCCTGATGACATCCTGGGTTTTAAAAGTGACTCCAGATGGACAAGTCCTCGCTGATGCATAACACCATTTTGGTAGTGCTCAAGCCACTATAGTTATTGAAAGTTTAAAAGTTATCTTTGCTAACCTGAATGTTTTTTGCTCTTTAAGGAGACCTCTGTCATTGAATCGTCTGGAGATTTTGGCCTGCCCAGGAAACCATCTAAGGAACCAAGGAGGATTGTTAATGCCACTCTGCCTGAAGAAACTTTTGAACTTCTCAAAGGAAACCTCACCTCAAAGCAAACTCATTCTTCTAGAACCTGTAAGAAAGAATTTTCATTACATGAAGATATTTATCATTCATGATCCTATCCTCATTGAAGAAGACTCACCTGGACTCTTCCCCTTTTTTCAGATCCGGACTTGTACATTTTCTCCCAGCACTTGTAAATAAAATCACTTACCTTTTTCATCTGCCTCCTGTGTTTTGGTTAACCAGTTCCACTCATTGCCTGACTATTCTGAGTTTATGTCATGTAAATGTCGTGGGACCAGTTGATGGGCAGGGCCGTAAAGTGGGGGGGGCAATGGTCCCCCCCCCCCTATTCTGGCGCCATTGGATAGCTTGCCACATAGTTCACAGGATGTAAGAGATCTGTTCTCCAAGCCAGCACATCACATCAGCCACCTGTGTCTCCACAGTGTCTCCTCTTTGCACAACATTTTACAGTCTACTTCCACAAGTTCGACAGTCCACAAGATTTATTTATTTAGCATGTGCACAGAAGGAGTTATCAGAGGCGGTGAAAGAACAAAAAGTCATGCAATTCGAATGCCTACAAAGATCTTGACTTATTGCAGAGTATAAATCAGCCTTAATGAACATTGGAAACGGGTGAGAATAATTAACCAAGGGTAAAACTGAGAGAGAGATGCTGGAAAACAAATCAGGGAATCTAAAAAAAACAAAACATAAAAGTCAGAACAACTGTAATCATATATGTTGATTCAACAATCTGTCAGTAAGAAACTATCTTACATCACGCTTATTAAACCTGCAGTTCCAAACAACTGCTTGCTGATTCAATTCTCTTTTGAGAGATGCACTGCTCTGTTGAACTGGAACTCAGACTTAGATATCTCAAATCAAGCCTGGCTACAGTAGATCTCCAGTGTAGCAGAGGCAGAACATGTGATAAAGTATACATTTTACTTCTAAAAACCTTTATTCTAAATATTAAAATTAGCTGCCTGGAAAAATGTGAAGCAATGGACCAAAGGAGTACYGTAAGTCATTGATTCTTGGGTAATAATAAAATAATATTTAGTTTATGATTATCTATGATGGGATATTGAAAGTTATCCTCTTCTTTGCAAGATGTTTCATTCTTATTGTGGAGTCTTAACAATAATAAAATTGGTCAGGATTCTTAAAGTTAGGACATGAAGGTGAAGCTGCTGTCAGACACACTGTTACTAAAGAATAAGCACTGCTTGCTCAGCATGTCCTTCTTTGAAGATAGTTTAGTGTTGACAGAGAAAAGCCAGACATCAGCTTGTCATGTCTGTAATGCAAACACTGCTGGAGGTCAAAGCTGTAACCACAGAGGAGAAAACTCAGCCGATGTAACAGAAGCTGCCTTCAGAGCACCGGACAGAAACCTCAGGAAGTTTACAACAAATGAGCTTTTATTTGTTTTCTTTCTGAGCTTCAACAGTAAAATATCTGCAGAAAAGTCAAACATAAAACCAAGATGTGGAGAATAAAATCAAAACAATGTTTCAACACTGAGCAAACCTAATTATGTTCCTGAACGTGACTGGGTTTGAAGTGTTCAGTATGGTCTGCTGACTGGAAACACATGTAACTAAAGAAATTACATTTCCTGCGAAAATGCTAGTGTGAATGCCTGTAGCTGAAAACTTTAGCTGAAAGCTGCTGAAGCAGTTGAAATTAAGCTGAACATGTTGTTAAACATGAAAAGCTGAATGAAGCAAAAAAGGTGGAAAAACCGTTAAAAGGAGCAAAAATATGGCTGAATTAACATAAAAAGCTAAAAGCTAAAGGCTAAAATAGCTGAACATAGCAGAATGCAACTGTAAGAAGCATAAACAGCATAAATTAGCAGAAAAAAGTATAACAAAGCAGAAAAACACAGAAGAATTGCAGAATGAAGTATAATTTTAGCTGATATAGCAGCAAAAAGCTAAAGTTAGCATAAAAAGCTAAAGGTAGCACACTCAAGTTGAAAATTGCACACAGATGGTGAAATGGATGTAACAAATTCAAAATTAACAGAAAAAAACATTAAACTACTAAAAAGTAATCATTTAAAGTAAAACAGGTAAAACAGCCAAAGTTTTTAGTAAAACAGCTAAAAAGTA
>NW_013952780.1:413575-415944 GCF_001266775.1 Austrofundulus limnaeus
AAAGAGATGAATGTTTTGATATATGAATGGTTGAAGTAGCACTAAAATTGTGGAATGAAAAAGGTGCCGAAAAACGTACGGAAGAAAAAAATGATCTCAATAGTGTGAATGTCATACAGGAATTCACACAGTCAGAGGCTCTTTATATCTAAATGAGCAACTTTTGGATCAAGACGTTTGCCACAACTAAATGACATTGGTGAACATCTCAGTTGATTTTACAGATATTGAGCCAAAATGTGTTGAGTATAAGGTCAGTCATTTACAACTGTAAGGGTCACYCCGAGGGGGAATTAACATTTCCACCTGTCTTTGTGTGAGACTTGTATGATGGYACAAACTTCTTGTTTACAGTAATAAAAAATTACATTTTTCCAAAATGGTTCTGGACCATCTCAGCTTCCATAGCAAAATCTCAGTTCTGCACCCTCTGAAAACCAAAACTGGAATGAGATATCTCTAATGTCATCTCATCGATGGCTCTGTTCTTTGGTTGTTGAGGCTTTTAGATACACAGACTACAGTTCATCACACTGAGCTGCAAAACTGGCCTCACTTTTCAGACAACAACCATTTCTGTTACTGCGGCACAGCGATAGGTTGGCTTCAACCCCAAAGCCTTCTTTGCTGGCCTAAACACAATCAGAATCACTAGTTTACGTTTACATACATCTCTTATCCAATCATATTTTGAGCATCATCTGTTGCTAGGGTCAAAGAAATCTGTCTCAAGGCCTTCAGAATGAACRGTGAAGGCACCTGGAGACCAAATCAAAAAGCAATGAGACCGTTGCTTGTTGCTTTGACCAATCAGATGGTGAGTTGGTGACACCAGAGCCTTTATGCTGGTCCGAGACGACGTCATCATTTTCATGCTGTTTGTTTGGCTGATCGGAGAGTCCAACAGTCAGAGTTAGTAATAGAGGAACATGAAGACACCATATTCTGAATTTCTGCGTAGAGATGTGCACAAGTCTTTTTGTGCAAGTACAAGTCAAATCCAAGTCTTTGACCAAAAATCCAATTCAAGTCTCAAGTTTTTGACCAAAACTCTAAGTCAAGTCACTCGACCTCAAGTCCAAGTCTCATAACTGGTTGTTTGATCAGGGTATTCTAACTGTACTAGATTATATTCAATAATACTATATTTTAATCAATTATAACATAATATAATCTTATGTTTTAATAACTATTAAAACATAGTATGATGTTTTATTAATACTATTAAAACAAAAATTTAAAAATATAGATAAGGTTAAGGTTAAAGACCCTAAAGACTTGGGTTAAGGTTGAAATAACAACAATAACAACAGTCAACATTTAGAATGATGTTAAGTGTATTTTGCACTTGTAATCGTGCAAATTCATACTGTAATTATRTCTTTCCATTGACAAATAACAAATCCAACAAGTCTGCTGCTGATTTTACAATAAAATACCAGAAAAACTAGTTCAAATGCATAAAAGCATGTCAATGAAGATGATGAACCAGAATCCTTAAAATAAAAAAGCTGCACAAGTCATCACAAAAACAAATTTTGAATTTGGACTTCACACACTTTGCATTTTGCCAGTCTCTTGTCATGGCATTGAATAAAGTCGCGCCTGTGCTGAAGCTCTGTTTGCCCAGTTTAACACCGCGGTCAGTTTAACGAGCAGCTGACCCACATCGGTGCTGATATCTCCTGCCAGAACATCAGTAGCAGACGGGTGATTTCAGCCAAAGAGCTCCTGTCCATCTGTTTCGGTTTAKTGGGCAACATTCAGGAAACTGACATGGAAAAATGAGTCTCTCTGATTGGTTGACACGGCACGTCAAGCGGCAAAAGTTCAGATTTTTGAACTCGAGTGTCAGCTGCTTTTGTCGCACAGCATGCATGGAAAACGCTCTACTGCTACCTTCCGCGTTCCTTGCGCGCCGCACTAAACGGACTTGACGCGCCGTGAGACCCCTAGAGGCGCGTCCACCATAGACTTTGCATGTAAACCAGCCGCTCGTGCAGCTCAAAGCGCGTTCGGTGTGAATGTAGCATCATTGTTCACAGTTGAGGGTGAAACCTGTCATATATTTTGTTCATATGTGTATTACTTATCTACAAGGCCACATGTGTCAAACTCAAGGCCCATGGGCCAAATGTGGCCTGCTGGTGACTCCCATTTGGTCCACCAAGGGCACAAAGTGACAATATTCTGCACACAGTATTGTCTCATGTTGTTTGAAGAATGTTACATGCATGTACATTCACCGGCCACTTTATTAGGTGCACCACGCTAGTAACGGGTTGGACCCCCTTTTGCCTTCAGAACTGCCTCAATTCTTCGTGGCATAGATTTTTTTTTTTTTTTTTTTTTTTGGATGGCCTCCCTTC
>NW_013952780.1:418257-420540 GCF_001266775.1 Austrofundulus limnaeus
GTTGTTACCAACATCTGGTGAAAATTTCATGTCATTAGCACCTCTAGTAATATATTTACTGAGAAAAATGTTGATGTGTTCAATACTTAATTTACCCGCTGTATTGTCTTCAGATGTTCGAGACCATACTTGAGCGTACTGACCGCCTGGCAAAGTCATTTATTTCTCACAATTTCAGTCATTATGTCAAGGATGAAGAGGAAGACATGGTTTGAATTTTAGCTTTAAAAGAAAAAAAGAAAATAACTACCTTACCCATGATGGAAGCTATTTCCTCCCACTAATTAGTTGCTCGCTGGAAGTCTTTAGATTCCTTCAGTGACGCATCATAAAGTTTTCTAATCAGACCCTCTTCAAAATTTGACTCCATTTCATCCACAAATGACACAGATTCTCAGTTTTATCAGCTTGGTGTCGCATCCAAAAAAGTACTCGTCAGGCAGTTTATTGTGCCACACTGCAGACGTGGACATTAAAAAAGGATTTATGTGTGGACCTGTCCGGCGRACAGCCGCTTCAAGTCTGCATGCCTGAGTATGTGGAGGCCTTCAGTGCCGGATTCTGATTTAAAAGATGTTTTTATAATCACTGTGTAATGTTTAAGTTCTAACTCAGTAGGTACTCATCAGTACTCAGTTTTGGCGAGTACCCAATCTGAAGTAGCTACTTGTACTGATACCAGAAAAACTGTTATTGGTACATCTCTAATCACAATAATTGCCCTGAAATCTGAAGGCGGTCACATTTATATTATTTTAACACAAACTGAACATAAAAACCTGCAGCCTAATTTAGTTTTGAAGTCAATAAAATTTAAGATAACTTTCATAACTAACTGACCAACACAGAAAATGGCTGTAATTCAGTCAGTTTTATAGATATTGAGCAACAAGTTTCTTGTGATAGCAGCCGAGCATCACTAACACATCACTAACACATCACTAAGACCAGGATCTGATGATGTTGCACTTAAATTGTTAAAGCACATAATACATATTTTCAAAGTTTGACCAAAAACAGCTAAAACTTCATTTTGTCTTAACATAAAATGAGTTTTTTTTTTCTTTTTTTAAACTTTGTCATGAAAGGCAGGTGATGTTTTCCTTCAAGGAACCTCTGGGCTTGTATTTTACTGAATATTTTAAAAAGATTTCTTAAGATCTATTTGTTCAACTCAGATTTTATTCAGTAAATTTTTAGAACATGGCCTGTTTACTATTTGTTCATTCATTTGTACTTTTTRAAGCCTAATTTAAAAGTAATGTTTTTTAAGCTTCTGTTTTTATGTTGTTGTTTTTTACAACATTATCTAAATTAACCATTCTAGGTTTTTAATGTTTTCAATAATACTAGAACAAATTTATTGTTCATTTTATTTCCTTTTTCTTAGGATTTGGTTTTGTTGTTTTAATTGGTTTGTGACAGGCTCAGTATGAATAAATGACACTTTTAACATTTAAGAGACCATTTTGCACACACTGTATGAATATGAATGTATTTGTGGCTGTCTTTTTTTCTTCCAGCTGAAGTCACAGTGAATGAACACATGTTGGACCTCCTTCCTCAGGTTTACTGAGACCTGACTGATTATGAAAAATAAAATGTAAAAGAAATTCATTAACATTTTATCTTAACTTGGCACCACGTATGAGAAGAGGCAGGATAAAGAAAGTAGTTTATCAAGTGTTGTTCCTCTTTTTAATCATCACATGTATGATGGTGGTCCTCAAAGGGCCAGTTGTAATTAACTTTATTGTACGTACTGTATTCCATGTGTAGAAAGAGTGTTTTAACACATCATCTTATAGACGCTGAAAACTACTATGTGTACAACTGATTAAATGTAAAATAAATAATACAGAAATATTACTAAAAGTAAAAACAAGAGAGCTTTACTCACTGTTTACTTGTGGTGAGTAGCTGCATCCTAAATTCTGCACTCTCCCACTTTCCTACCTGAAATTCCCACTGGAGGGGGCGTTCCAGTTTAAATTTCTGAATTATAAGTGGGAAATTCCCATTTCCATGTACAAGTGGGCTGCAAAAGTCGTCTGTGAAAATGCAGTGAAATGGGAATTTTACATGGAGAAAAGTGCCGGCTGCTGCGGTGGGAATGTTGTCATTTTGTGGTAAAATAATCAACATGCATTATGTGAAATGTAGTTTATGCTCAATGGGCCTCATGCAAGAACCGTTCACAGATTTGTTCTTAAGTTGTGCGTACGAGTGATTTAGGAGAATTTGTGGCATTCACCAATGTTTTCGTATTCTAAGATTTTTTTC
>NW_013952780.1:422085-423306 GCF_001266775.1 Austrofundulus limnaeus
CACACACACACACACACACACACACACACACACACACACACACACACACACACACACACACCTGTGCTTTCATCTGCTATATTCTTAACGCGTTGGATGCAATGGCTGTGAGATTATTCCATTTGTTGGATGATGCGTACAATCCACGGCATGGAAAAGTGTTTGAACTCATTTAGCTTTTTGCCTTTCCTATTTTAAGATAAAGGCTCATTTTAGCCATTTTCATTTCAAACAACTGAAATGGATGCAGATTATTGTTCTGGATTATTTTAATGCAGAGGTTTGTGCAGGGTTAGAAAATACTGACGAAGATTAAACTGCAGTGGAAACCACGTTTAACAGCTTGTTTCATGCATTAAAGGGTATCATGCAAAATCCACAAATATATATTTAGCTGCGTGCTTGGAGTTGGTAGCGGCTCCTGAGCATAACATTTAGTGAGGCGGACATTAATTTCTTAAAGTGGACCTATTATGCAAAATTCACTTTTTAAAGTTTTTTTTACTCAACTATGGGTATGTACTTCTTTAAAAAACAGTCCTAGGACCAAAAAAAATACAAAGTGTTGTGGAATACTTATTTCTGTATCACCTTGACACTATCCACTTTTCATATCTTGTTGATATCCTCTGGACGTCATCATTGAGTTGACCTATTTCCGTGTATCAGGATGGGGCAGGTTGGGATTGGTTGTTCGTTATCACATGATGTTAGCTGACAGTATATCATTGCTTGCCGGCCTATGACAGGCGGGGCCACATCTGACAGACTTCGTGATTGTTTTCTGTTTAATGTCTGCCCATTAATAAAATACTTTATGATCATACCCGCAAGACTATTTGTCTTTTAACACCCTTTCGCCGTGTTTCTGACCATCTTGCCACGACACAAAGTAAATGTTTTTTAATGTGTATTAACAAGTTTTATACTTCCATAATTTTTTGATGTCACAAGCCGTACGACAACCCACCGGAACCTGCGTTCAGCCCCTYACCTAGCAACCCCCGGGTGAAGCTCCTCCTCAGGATAAAAAGCCGTCACGGTGTTGTTGTGTAATGTGCAGCTTACCTCACAACATGCCTCCAATAGGGCAATGGGTAGAGTGTTGGACCAGAGAGTGGGAGACCAGGGTTCAAAAAAGGCACAGACACACTTTAATTATTTATTTTCGTTCGTTATGAACACATTTTCTCATGTACCTCTATTGTTTAGCTTATTAAA
>NW_013952780.1:423711-424891 GCF_001266775.1 Austrofundulus limnaeus
CTAGAAAATGGGAAATTTTATTATCTGAGAATTATTTTGTGCATTAAATTGAATGAACGTGGTCTGGATAGCCCACAGACATACCATAAACATTTCTAGGACCCATAATTGGTCTCCTTTAAATCAATATCAACACTAATGTCACAATTTGTGACATGTTTTCTGTGAAAAATGTATGGCTTACATTACTTTTAATCAGTTATTTGTGCACAAAGTTGGCATGTTTTTTCTCCCTCACCGCAGGTTGTCTCTTAAAACAAAAAAAAAATGGTTCGGATAATAAATCCGAGAAATGCCTCCTGCTTCCACCGAAGCTTATTTTGTATTTTAATTGTGGGAGAAGTTGATCAGACAGGTAGATACACAGCTTTCTGGATTAGATTTCTAATTAAATTGAGAGTAATAATTCTGCGATAATGCTCCAGATTTACAAGGTTAAACGGGGACAAGACGTCTTGTGAAATAATTCTAAATATGAAAGTAAAAAACAAAAAACAAAACGGTGAACTATGCATCCTCCAAGACCAAGACTCAAACTCACAGACAGATGATTTCATGACCGCAGCTCCATACTAGCACAAACTGAGCTCAGTAATTCACACACAGTCGCCACTGATTAAGTTAAAAACTGTCCTGCCTTCTTGGCAAAAAAGTCCTGTTCCCTGTATTCTCAGCAGCACGGTGGCTCAGTTGGTAGAGCTGATGCTTCTCAGCAAGAAGGTCACCAGAATCCCAGTCCGGGGACCTTTCTGGGAAGAGTTTGCATGTTCTCTCTGTGTGCATGTGTGGGTTCTCTCCGGCTTCTTCCCACACACCAAAAACATGACTGTTAAGTTAAGTGATAACTCTTAAATTGTCCCTGAGTGAGAGAATGAATTGTTGTATGTCTCAACAGAATATCTCCTCCACTGTTGGACACAAGGTTTGCTGAAGTTAGGTTTGCTGTTTGTATTAACGCACTAACGCCAGCAGAAAGTGTCCATATAGGATTTTTACCACCCCAATGAGACTCTATTCGAAGGAGCTGAGAGTACCGATTATTGCCAGCAGGGTGAGTGTATCATACATATTAACATGATAGGAACGCAGGGCGTTACCAGTGTTTCCCAAAGTTGGGGTCGGGACCCAAAGTGGGGTCCCGAAACATCAAGGTGGGGTCCTGAAAAGATTTTCTGAATTA
>NW_013952780.1:425225-435944 GCF_001266775.1 Austrofundulus limnaeus
GTATTTATATTTGTGTGCAAGCTGTTTAGATTGACAAAAAACCTGCGTTTTTGGGGTTATTAACAAAGTTTGTGTACTCAGACCAGTAATATTGGGGGTATTTTGTGGGTCAGAAGATAAGTTTGGGAACCACTGCGTCAGACTGTACCACCCTATGACTGTAAATAAGTAAATACCTGAGCATTAATCACTGAAAAACATTTTAAATTCAATTTAAATATGTCAAAATAGTTGAAAAACACATAGAACRAAACAATTCATGGAAGGCTGAGTAAATAAGTAATTTGCATTGTTTATTAGGAGGAACTACTTTGTGGGGTGGATGAATTTTGTTTCAGGGAAACAAAATTTTGTTTCTGCTTGGATTGCAGAAAAGTGGATTTTAGTTTCTCCTCTGGTTCTGGGTCAGACTCTGGCACCAACATGTAAGGCTGGATGAACAAGTCTTCTCTTGTTGACATCTTTTAATTCATTTATAAATAAAAAGTTTCTGTGCAGCTATGTAACCGTAAACCCCTCTATCAAACTAAAATGAACCAGTCTGGAAGCTGGAGGGGGCGGGGTGTGAAGAACCTTGTTTGGATTTAAAGAGACAGCCTCAAAATGAGTTTATTTGAGACACACTTCTAAAATGGGGGCGGGGCTTGTGGAATTACAATAAGGAGGAATTCAGACCAAAGAATTGCAGTTCTACTTTATAAAGACCCCAACTGAAGGATTTAAATGTGAAAAAGTAGGTTTTAAACGCATCATATATCAACTTTAAGACCAGTTAGTTAAATCTGCCAAATCTGAAGTGTTACTTTATAATTCCTTAAATATGCAGTAATTTGCTTTAATGAAGCATACTATAGGAGTTTATAGTCTTTATAGTCAAAACTCTAAATCTGCTTTCAAGATAAAGCCAAAGGTTCAGCACAACCAGAGATAAATTATTTTAAGTAATTTTATTTTTACAATTTGAAGCCTACATTTGTTTGCCCCCAGTTGATTGATTAATGTTTGCTAAATAAAAACTTGTTTCCACACAACAAACACATTAAATTAACTGACTGTGGTAAAAGTTACAGATATTCTAGCTGCGTTTCCATTGACCATGAAAATGCGCGAATTRGAATTTCGAAAAAAATTTGCTCAATGGAAACATGTCAATTTAGAAAAAAAAAATAGTTTTTCAACAAAATGTTTTTGCGCTAGGATGAGGTGGGTTTTTGGCCGTATCGAAATTGGTGTTTTTCGCAAAACTGAAATGGAAACACGTTTTTCGCATCACGGGAGTCACATGATCAACAATTGGCTGTTTCTACTGGTGAAAAAGATGATGACGAAGAAGATAACAGGGAGTAGAAATAGTAGTAATATCACAGAAGTAGTATAAAATAGTAAACTCACCGACTACAATTTCCCAAAAACACAGCATACGTAGTCACTCCCAAGTATTGGCTTGTCGCTGGRAAGCCTCGATAAAAGACGCMGRCGTCTCCTCTGATGATGAGCGCTAGTGTCGYGGTAGCAACATGCATTTACATCCATCACCGCCATGTTTGTAATGACTCATCGCGAGAACAAACGTATTCACGCCTGACTTTTATAGCATTTCTTACTTAATGGAAACACCGCAATTGCAAAACTGTGTTTTTTCGACATTAACAGAATATCGACAAAGTTTTGCGCACATTTGCAATGGAAACGCAGCTACTGATTGGTTAAAATAAAAAGAAACCAGGTATGAGAAATAAAACTTCCGATTTTCAATAAACTGCTTAAACCTTGATACAAGTGATCTTGTCAGACTAAGTAACTGATAAAATGTTCAATTTTTTTGTTAAACAATTGTTACATGAGTGTTTTTTCTTATTATTTTTCATGTTTATTACTGAGAACACAGTTTCACATTGATAGAACAAAAACAAACACCGGGGGGGGGGGATGCAATTTCTTTCATCAACTCACCTTAAAAACTTTTTTTACATCTACACATTTGAGAACATCGTGGAAATGTGACATAACAGAGAATACAGAAGACGGTTTTGCAAACTATAAGAACTAGAAAAAACTTTGTTCAAAATGCAGCTGCATGCATGGTGCCCTGGTCACAAATACCCTTTATTTGGAAAYAAAACATAGCTTCTTACATCGCTCTTCATTGATCATTTCACTACAGTACAGTTTAACACGTCGACTGGGTCTGGACTGAAATGTTGTTCAGTCCAGACTTTGAGAATTGCTGACCTAATCGAAAATGTCTGGATCAAAGTAAAACGCATTGGAACTATTTTTACCTCTACTATATTTCTTACAAACTCTTCCTTCAGGACCACCTCTACATCATTTCTCATCGTATCCACATTAAGGGGAAAAAAAAAACTTAAAACCGGCCCAAATTCCATGCGCCTTGCTATTTGTCCAATTGGTATCGTAGACTCATAAAACATCTATCTTTGTTTTCTGCATCATGACAGCATCTCTCTACCTTTACATCTCATTGATTCTACATTTAGAGTTTGCACCCTCAGTCCTACACTCATGACTTTCCTCTACTCTTTCTGTCTCCCGACACATTTCCATCCTTGTGGTCTTCGACTAATAGCAGCACAATTTCTGCCAGATCTCTGTTTGTCAACAGCACTGGCAGCTGTCGTCGTTAAACCGAGCATCAGCCAGCGTGGTGTCATTTGGACAAACTCATGTTTGTTTTGGCAAAAAGGTTGTACCCTGGATGCCCTTCCTGACACAACCCTCACCATTTATTCAGGCTTTGGGCCGACACAAGACATACACTGACCTGTGTTCCCTTATGGCTGGTTTGACATCCAAGCTAATAATGGACTGTAAGTAAGTAAGTAAATAAGTAAAGATTTCTTTATATAGCGCCTTTCACAGAAATAAATTCACAAGGTGCATTCAGGGAAGTGGGGAGGGGGCAGTTAAGACAGGTCATGCAGCAAACACRGTTGTGCTACCTCAAAAACAGAAGATAAGGTATGGCAGAAAAGTGACAGTTTTTAAAATGTCTCCTAATTTAGCCAAGGTTTGTTGCATAAGAAAACCAAAAARGCARGAATCTGTTTAAGATACAAACACCCACATATATACAGGTTGGAGTTTTGACACCACCTAGTCAAACGACTTTAAGCAGACCATTACTCTGATGTTGTTGTTGATGTTGTTCATTCTGTATTTTTCTCGCTTGTTTTAGGCCAAATGGCCTAAAATTACGTGCCCATGACAGTGTGCTTAAACAATGTATTTTTCATAACTAACYCTAAACAAAAACAAACAAAAAGCCATTGCTCTCAGCTGGGAAATTTACATTTTCAGAACAGCATACAACTGTATATTGTCAGCATATTTTTACAATGAAATTATAGAAACAACAAGTTTCAGTCTTTGCTCCAGTGGTGTGAAAAAACATTGCCCTTTCTTGCCTTTGCCTTCCGGCTGTTTCCAGATGCTACTGGGGATTTAGTTTTCGTTTTTTTTTAAACCAGAGTGTAAGACAATTTATTCCTATTCTTACTTTTAACTTGACACCCTTACAAAAAAGAAAAAAAATCAAAAACTTGTAAAGAATTTTAGGGGCGCCTGTTAAAAAGTTTAAAAGAAACAAAGCCACCATGGCCAGTTCTGGTTAAAAAAATCCTCAAGTCATGAAAGCACCAGCAGGTTCCACATCCTTAATACACCCCCACCACTTCTACCATGCTTCACCAAAGACCCCAGTGCACCACCAGGGTAATAAACTATGGTAACATGAGCTTGCTAGGAAACTTTAGTAAAATTTCCAGATCATCGTGAACATATCATGCTCTGTCACGTGTCCTGGAGAAACCTCTAATATCTTAATGTGCTCCTGAAGCTTTCGCCAAGACCACTGCAAAGATTGTACATGTTCTGAATWTTTTTTTTTTATCTTAGTGGGGTTGTCATCCAGTGTGAAGTATAATTAGTTAGTTTACACTGCCTGGCCAAAAACAATAAGCGTCCACCTGGATGTAACTAAGGTCTATGATGTGGGGTTGCTGCAGTTGGTCTATAGGTTCAGCAACACTGAATATACTGCATGAACAGGTTATTCCATCAATGGATTGTTTCTTCTCTGATGACACGGCCAAATTCCAAGATGACAATGCCAGGATTCATGGGGCTTTTATTGTGAAAGAGTGGTTCAGGGAGCATGAGACATCATTTTCACACATGGACTGGCTCCACAGAGAATCTGAGAATMTTTGGGATGTGCTGGAGAAGATCAGACTCTACCATCATCAATGTAAGATCTTGGTGAAACATCAATGCAACACTGGATGGAATAAATCTTGTGACATTGCAGAAGCTTATCAAACAATGACACAGAGGTGATCCAATAAAACATTAGAATGTGACCTTTTTTGGGGCCAGGCAGTGTATTGTGCTGCATAATGTTCAATGTTGGTTTCTAACCTTCTGGAGCTTGACAGATACAGGAAATGAGACTGTGGCTTGTGGGCAGTGAGAAACTGAGAAAGGGAGCAGGCTTGGTCTGGTAGGCAGGCAGAGGTCAAGTCCATGTAAGCTGCGAGCTGAAGACAAATCCAAAACACAATCCAAAAGGCAAGGGGCAAAAACAAGGTCTTAATCCAATGGTCAGAAACATGAACAGTACCAGGCAGGGATCAGGCAAAATGAGAGTCAAGAGAAAGGCTTGGGGCCGAGAGTGGCTGTGGTGTAGCGGTAGAGCCGTCAACTTGGGACCAGAAAGTCACAGGTTCAACTCCCTGCCATGCCCACATGTTGTGGTGTCCTTGAGCAAGACACTCAACCCCCAACTGCTCCCTGGGTGCTTACATAGCTGCCCACTGCTCCACTTGGGAGTTTCTCCTGTGTGATGTTTCAAATACAACATAACATTGTAAGTAGTATTGCAAATAGTAGTAGTAAGTATCGTCAAAGTTTGTTTTTGGGACCTTTATTTTGGGTTTTAGATTTATCCTGGATTAGATTATTTTCCGGAGTCAGTGTCCTTGTGGGACTTTGTGGATGCATTTATATTAGTAACCAGGTTATTTGTGTAAATGATTCATAACCATTCACTATTGAGATCATTTTTTTTCTTTTGCATCTATCTCGTTTGCAATTTTTGTGGTATTTCAACAATTCCTATATCAAACCATTCAACTCTTTCAGGACATACTGGCTATGACTTCTTTCATCTGTTTATACGCTTTTAGCTATTTCACTTTTTTAGCCACATATTTCCCACACATTTTGTTCTGGTTCTGCTCTTTCAACTTCCTTCTGCTTAGTTTTTGATAATTTTTGCTTGTTTCTGCTATGTCAACTAAATCTCTACCCTTTCTCCTATTCTTCGACTAATTTGTACTTTGTGTCTTTCAATTGCTTTTTGATAATTTCAGCTGTTATTATCTAAAATTAGTTTTTTCAAGCTAAATCCCCATTTTGGTGGTTATTTTAGCTTCTTTTTATAAACATGTTCTTTCTGGGGTTTTTTTGTGCTAATATCAGCATTTTAGTTACATTCAAGCTGTTTTACTGCACATTTTGGCTGCTTTACAGCAATTTGTCACTATTTTATACTTTTGTTTGTTATTTTCGGCTACATTTCTCACACCGCTATCACTGTCCACATTTAGCTTGTTTCTGCTACCTTTATTTTATTTTAGTTTTTGTAATATTTATCTTTTTACTACTTTTTCAGCTATATTTCGGCTCCTTTCTGCTATTGTTCTGCTTATTTCTACTTTTTTCTACTTCTTTTAGCTTCTTATTACTAATTTAAGTTGTAAACACTTCTTTCATTTGAATTATGCAAAGTTTAGCTGTTTTCTGCAACTTTGGGCATTGTTTAGCTGTTTGCTGCTGAATTTAGCTTGGTTTAGCTTAGTTAAATGTTTTTATGCTTTTTTGTCTTCTCAAATTAAACTCATATTAACTATTTTCCTATTAAACATTTTCACCTTCATTTCAACAGATTTTAGCTGACCTTTTCAGCAATAACCATTCACATTAGCATTTTCACAGGAAATGCCATTTCTCTAGGTAACATAACTACCCACTCTTTCATTAAAGGGGAAATATCATGTAAAATCTACTTTTTAGAGTTTTATATCATGTTATAATGTTATCCTCTCATCAAAAACATGCCCAGAGTCTTGCTTTGACTCATTTATGCATGTTAGAGAAACCCTGTAGAGTCCTGAGGCAGCCAGGCAGGAGAGCAAAAACGACTGGTTGGGACTAGAACCTCCTTTTGGGCTGTGTCGCCGCACCAAAGTTCCCCAACACAGAGCACACCTCCCCCACCCAACAACAGAAAGCAACATAGTTACTTTATTAAGGTATAGAATTAAATATGTGCCTGAGAAACACATCATATGACCCCTTTAACTTACATGGATGATCATATCTTGTAACTGAGGTCGTATTCAGACCTGATCATTTGCTCCGCTTTAAACGAACCAGAGTTCGTTTCCAGCGTTGGTCCGGACCTTTTGTGCAGGTGTGTATACACTCATGCGAACTCCGGTGCGGATCAAACAACCGGACCGAGACCCGCTTTTTGAGGTGGTCTCGGTCCGCTTCCAAACGAACTCTGGTGCGGTTCGCTTCAGTTTGTTTCTGGTGTTTTGTACAGACCGGACTCTAACCGAACCAACTGCATTAAACATGCACCTTTTTGGACGTCACAGGCCACCGTTGCTGAGCTAAATAAACTGAAATCAAACCTGTTTCATCGTCTCCTGTTAGCAGCTCTGCTGCCAGCATGTTGTGGGTCAGAACACGCAGAGCACCTCTTCTCCTTTAGGTTGCGGGACACATTTACTGACGTCRTTCCAAAATTAGAATATCATCACAGAACCACCATTAAATTAGCTGCTTCTGACATTCTAAATGCTATTGCAGTTGTRCTATCAGCAAAAATGTGCGCATCAGAACCGCAGCATGCAGGACTTCCTTGTTTTCTTCTGGGTCTGTGGCTCAGTCCCGCCCCCGTCCTTTTTTGTCCAATGGGAGCAATGATCGTCAGCCTCATGGCTTTGTTTACAGCTTATTTGCAAAAAAAGCATAATGTGAATACAAACCGCACCAAACGAAAAAAAATAAAGTCYATTTTAGGTCCGGACCAAACAATTGGACCAAAGGACTTTCCTGGTCTGAATACACCCTGAATGATTTAACTTTTACCTTACATCTCATGATCCCAGCTTCTACAATAACAGACTATATTTAGAAAACTGTAAATGGTGTTTAAATATCACATTTTGTTGTATTTTTATATGAGAGTACTTCAGACAGCATATCGTGGTTTCTCAAATCCCAGATAGGAATTTATCCAAGTTTTTGTATGAAGCATGGGGTTTGTACATGTGCAGAGCAAATCTGGACACACAAATCTATCAAACTGAGGTTCTATGATGCATACAGATGTGTTTTTATGATTTTACCCACATCTTACATACACACACATACCAGTAAAATAAGAACAAACACCAAACAGAATGACACAAGAAGGAAGTAAAGATGCCAAAAACAAAATGATCACATTGCCCTTTAAGAAAACAGTTTAGGAGATAGATTTACAGACAATGCAGCTTTGTGTGTGGTCATAAATCATAAAAAGCACAGATAGAGTCCAGCTCTGTGAGGTCTTTCAACTACTGGGTTTACAAAAACACAATCTTTCAATTTGATTTTAATAGTTGTGAAGAAGCAGGAGCAGCACAGAAGCAGACATGGTGATAGTGACGAGCCTGTAATTTACAGATGAGTGCAGGATTCATACTGCTGTAACACAAATGGTCGCATTAACATAAACCAGCTTGGACTGCTCTGAAATTGTTTGAAGCTTAAAACAATAGCACAGATCTTTTGAAGTGATGTTCTCTGGAAAGGTTATTAACATTTAATATAGTCAGTTTTGCATTACAGCTATTCCAGTAAAATATTCATATTCCCGACAGAAGTGTCACAGCTTGCTGTTGCCGCTGCTATTTGCTCTGGCAAATAATCATTTTGTGTACATGACTGTGATAAAAAAAGGTTTATAAAGTAACATTTGCCTGAACCACTTTAAAATGTTTAAGACTAAAAATGTTTGACGTAGCAGCAGATATATTAGACTAAGCTCACATCATGTCTCAATGCTTTATTCAGAATTTTTGACTTGTAGAGTCCCACTGATGGTCTGGTGGACTTCTGCTTTGTGGAGGGAGTTTACAGTGTATTGCAGCATTTTCCTTGCATTTGATTTGTTGGTTGGATGTTTTGCTCTTGTCTGTTTTTGTGGTTACAACATTTTTCTGTTACATTTGTTGTTTTTTTTTGTGTGTGTGTGTGTGTGTTGAAGTTTGGATCAATCACATATTTTGCAGTGTGTTCTGTTGTTTGCAGAGCGTTTGCAGTTGTCAACCACTGAAGAGCAGGATTACCTCTCAGCTTGCCTCTGAAAGTTGACTTTTTGTCAACATTGGGATGTTTTTTCTGTCAATAAAACTGATGTTTTAACTTTAACTAATTTTCTCAAAAAAAATTGGGATGGCTCTAATAATCATCGTATGTTCTTTTACTTGGAGGAATGGAGTTTACAATTTGTGCAAAAGTTAGATGACAGTGACAATTCCAATTCTTGGTTTCAATTTATGGATTCAGGTCAGAGGTGTTGGTTGAAGCACGCCTTCAGAAGGTTTGTTGCTGTTTATACTGATGCCACTGTTCTTACTTTAAACAGAGGCAAAGCAGAAGAAAATTTTTCAAGCATAAACATAACTTTATTTTTTATCTTTATAGTTTTTTGTTTTTTTTAAATAGATGTTTATAAACAAACCTACAAGCTTTTCATTTCAACGGATCCGTTTTTATCAGTATAAAGACGTCTATACTTAATAGTAAAACCTACATTGATTCTTGGTTGCTCTCTTAATACTAATGCATCATGCACACGTGGGTCAGTGATTTAGYGCAAATAGGTGAATTTTCACATTCCTAGTATTTATTCCAGTATACTGTAAGTACACCTAAGTACACAAAGTTCCCACGACTCATGTGAGTGTGATTTCTGCCTTGTTGTTTTGCCTTGCTTCACTTGGCAGCCAGTGTTGAGGTCTACTGATGCGTTACAAATTACAGCACAATTCTTGTTGATTACTGACGGCTCCGTTGTGTTTCAACGTTTGCCAAGTGTGACAATGAACAGAACTAACAAGCATGGATCTAAAACACTTTACAGAGACAGACTGGATGCTGAAAGTAGGACAATACTGTATGTGAGGAGAAGTGTTTGTTGTTAAATTGTTATGTGTAGTGACTTACCTAGATATTTTGAGTTAACTTAAAAAAAAAGAAAAATACTTGTACTTTTAAAGAAGTTAAAAGGCTACAAGTCACTGAAAGCAATGAACTTTGTACACTCATCGAACACTATATTAGGTACACCTTGCTAGTACCGGGTTGAACCCTCTTTTGCCTTCAGAACAGCCTTAATCCTTTTTGACATAGATTCAACAAGGTACTGGAAACATTCCTCAGAGATTTTGGTCCATATTGACATGATGGCATCACACAGTTGCTGCAGATTTGTCGGCTGCACATCCATGATGTGAMTCTCCCGTTGCGCCACATCCCAAAGGTGCTCTGACATCTGGTGACTGTGGAGCCATTCGAGTTCAGTGAACTCATTGTTGTGTTCAAGAAACCAGTTGCCGTTCTATCAGCTCGAACCAGTCTGCCCATTCTCCTCTGACCTCTGGCATCAACAAGACATTTACGCCCACAGGACTGCCGCTTACTGGATGTTTTTTTCTTTTTCAGACCATTCTATGTAAACCCCAGAGACGGTTGTGGGTGAAAATCCCAGTAGATCAGCAGTTTGTGAAATACTCTGAGCAGCCCATCTGGCACCAACAACCATGTTCAATGTCGCTTAAATCACCTTTCTTCCTCATTCTGATGCTTGGTTTGAACTGCAGCAGATCGTCTTGGTCATGTGCCTAAATGCATTGAGTTGCTGCACTGATTGGACATTTGTGTTAATGAGCAGTTGGACAGGTGTACCTAATAAAGTGGCCAGCGAGTGTATGTTGTGGGTGGGCTAGGGGTGTCGTTTCTACATCTCACATGTGAGTGCATGCTGGTTTTTTGCAGCTGTAGTTTTTGCCTAGAACAATCCCAYAAAGTGTGTCATATGCTGTATTTAACTTTGATGCCAAAAAACATTAATTAATTAATTAATTGCCAGCAGAAGTAGGAGATGTTCAGTGGCTATGATGAAATAGTTGATATTTCAATAACTTTTTAGGCAGTTTTGAACCTTTGTTGTCAATTATTAGTCAATGTCAATGGAAATTCTTTGCCAAAAGAGCCTTTTTTTCCAACAAGGTTTGGTACTTCTCAATCAAATATTCAGTATGATACAATACAAAATGACAAGCACAAGAAAAATAGTAGTGATGCTGTTTGAAAATCGTTTAACAAGGACAAATTAAAAGAATAAAGGCACTTCGTAGAATAGTCAGCTGAGGTTGTTTATTGCAATAAACAAGAACACTGACATCAGCAGAGTCATCAGGCTGTCTACCAAGATCTATGCTAACATATGGCTAGCTTTATATACATCGGGTAAAATAAGTATTGAACATGTCACCATTTTTCTCAGTAAATATATTACTAGAGGTGCTAATGACATGACATTTTCACCAGATGTCGGTAACAACCCAAGTGATCCAT
>NW_013952780.1:438485-441218 GCF_001266775.1 Austrofundulus limnaeus
ATGGATCACTTGGGTTGTTACCGACATCTGGTGAAAATGTCATGTCATTAGCACCTCTAGTAATATATTTACTGAGAAAAATGTTGACGTGTTCAATACTTATTTTATCCGCTGTAGATAAAGGCTAACTTTATATACTGTTTCAACATACAGATCAGATCATGATGTCACTCCTGGGCCAAAAGAAAGAAAAATAACTGATAAATTACAATCAAAAGAGTGATTACTCCCAGCAGATCTTGTCCTAGCCATAAAACATCCCAATCTGGTGACAACCAAAAGAACAGAGTAAAACACAGTACATTTGATGTCATTGGGTCAGTAAAATATCTTATAACCTGACCTTAGAACAGATCAACAAGTATCATTACATTACACTAAGATTAAGTATTTCATTCAAACTCATTTGAAAAAAAAAGTGAAGTTGCATAATATCGAAAGGTTAAGAGTGCAATCGGCAGTGAGGCAATCTTTGACAGCTCAGAGCTGAAAATATTTAAATAATCCAGTCCCTGAATGCTACACTCAGAAAGTATAACTTTTTAAAATACTTACTGAACCAGGTAAAAACAAATCAATGTATCCATGCCTTCAAGGTGCAATCTGAAATCTGCTAAATGTCAGGGACTGTAAGTAACAACAAGCTCTACACAACAACAGTGAACTTGTTTATGTTGCACTTATACACAAACTCCAGACAYGAAGAACTTCGCAGGAATAAATTACCACCAACATGCAAACAGAAAGTCCTCTCAGTCCGATGTGCATGTGGCGTGTCAGATTAGGTTGACACAAAGAGATTTTGTAGCAGGAAGATCTGTTTTGTGTGAGACAGCTATCGGGTTCACAGGCCTCAGAGCTGCACGCTCTGCGTTAGGTTAATGAGTCATGATAGCCCAAGCAGCAGAGTCTGGACCTACAGCGTGTGTTTACTGTGGCATATACTTTACATGCGTCAGTGCACAGTTTGGACACAAATGCTAAGGAGATTTTATGTACGTCTGAATGATGCTGCACAGCAGAGAGGGAGCATGAAACAGCCGTTGGTGACATGTCAGCTGTGGTCAGTGCTCCAGCAGGAAGTCTGGTTACAATCCTTTTGTCGTCCACTTAAAGATGAAAGTGGGTAATAATGTTTTTGCCCATGTTCATATGTTTGTTATTAAATTATTTCATGAATGTCTGGACAGATTTATAGAAACTTGCAGAAAAAAATATTCAGTGAACACGGTGAATCTAAAGTCTCGGGACAGCCTTTTAGTTTTGAAAGCTAAAGAAAATGACATACAKTATCTGAATACCCCAAACATGTAATGGATGAGGGGGTCTATCTTTGGAAAACTCTGCCTTTGACCCAATATGGTGGCTTTCAAGATGGCAGCCAAGGTCAGGCCCAGTCCCAATACTCGCACCATACACCCCTCTATGAAGAGTGTACTCAGTCAATGTGCACATAACCGTCTGAGTGCGCAGGTTACACGTGTGCAAAAGTTGGAGAATTGGAAGAGTATGTGTTACATCATCGACTTGTGCCTCAGCGTCAAAACTGCAACATCCAAAAAGGCGGGACTAGTCACTGTTTTGGCATTTGTACTGCTAAAAATGAAAATAAAACTACATCAAGTACTGGTAATTGTTTTTTGGAGAAGAAAGCACATGAACCAWCGGAGGTTTATGCACACCAGACCCTCGCCATCTTCCTCGTTAAACAGTCTTTTTTTATTTTATTGCCAGACTCATTTAAGTGCATTACTGCCACCACTAGACTAGAAGGTGCTCGTTGAACATTGCCATATTTCTGCTTTTTAATTCAATACGTCACACACAGCAATAAATTGTGGGTAATACACTTCGTCGAAGTTCACTTGGATGCCGGCTTAGCTGAAGTGGGAATCAAGGACGCGGGGTGAAAGATCACTCTGGAGAATAGGGACACATTACATGTGCATTTGAAGAACACAAGGGTGGAAGTGCGAGTATTTGGGACCGGGCCACAGTTTTAAAGATAAGCCCTTTCACCCATTACTTACTGCAGTATCCAGATATTTCCTTTTCTTTTTTGAAATCAAAGAGTTTCTTAAGTCCTTTGACCCTGTATATCTACTATRCCAGAGTTTTTCAAAATGATTGAGGGAGGATAACGGGAGGATAAAAATTGAATAAATGTTTTTAAATCAATATCATTGATCTGTTTTTCGATCTTTATTTTAAAATATAATTTACAACAATATATCAAAATTTTAAGAGAAGTTTGACTTCCTTTATTCTTATCGTAAAAGTAGAGGGTTTTTAATGGAAATATTGGATTTTAAACAGTTTAAGAAAATTCTTATTATAAACAAATGACAAAAAAAGACATAGTGAATAAAAGTTAGAAAAAAAWTTGCTAAAAGTTTGTTTCTTTACATACTTTGTAGCATTGATTGTGGGTTTAAGTGGGGACGCTGACCAGAAGCTAATGCTGTTTGGGGGGCCAGGGCATGGAAAAATTGGCAATCCCTGGACTATATAAGTACAAATGCTCATCATCCGTTTAACCACGTAGAAGTTCTTATTATTTCAGATGCTAGGTCGGTCAAAACATCAGGGTTGTCTTTTATTATCATTATTATTTTATTTTATTTTTTGTGGGGGACGACTATTGGGCCTCATGCAAGAACATGTTCGTATTCTTATCCTAAATTTCTCTTACTTTTGTTCGTACAAAGGGTTCGTACGAACATGTCACGTCAG
>NW_013952780.1:442048-443570 GCF_001266775.1 Austrofundulus limnaeus
ATCATTTAGTCTTTGTTTCTTGTTAGATAAAATGTTTATGAGATTTGCAAATCATTGCTTGTTTTCTCAACTTTCTGGAATGTAGGTTTGCAGTATTAATATCTCCAGATGAGGAGGTTGAACCAATGGTATAATTGACAGCAGAGGGAGGTTTATGTAGCAGTAGTGTTTCGAGTTGGTACTAGGAGGTCAAAGGGCCTCTGAAACCAAAACTTGAAGAATGCTCCTGCCTCCTACTTCTGTGAGATTATAATTATGTGACAGACATCAGACTGAGAGATGAAAAAGTGATTCTTTAAATAATCAGATTACCAGCAGGAACTGATCAGTAACTCACCACTGAGGATGCTTATGAGAACCTGCAGCGTCAGTGGTCAGTATCCGATTAACCTGCTCCTGCTGGTCACAAAACTGGACCAGACCAGGCCCTGACCCTACTTTATGATGGGCCCAATGTATCCCTGAGGAGGTCCACCCACCAGACCCTCCCTTCTGCAGCTGTGACCAGCCTGGATGGAGTGGATCCATAAACTAAAACTTTCAGCCAATGAATTGAAAAGGAAGAAATGAACTGTACTTATACAGTACCTTTATATCCAACCAGGATACTCAAAACTCTTTACATCAACCTGACGGCTCAGTGGTTAGCACTGACGCCTCACAGCTAGAAGGTCGATCCCCGGTTCGGACCTAGGGTCTTTCTGTGCGGAGTTTGCATGTTCTCGTTGTGCTTGCGTGGGTTTTCTAAGGGTACTCCGGTTTCCCCCACAACACAAAAATATGCACAGTAGGTTGCCTTCAGGCCCACGCTGTCCTTGAAAAAGAGATCTGGGATTTGCCTGGATAAATAATAGTAAATAACAACTCTGTCTCTCTACAAAGCTAATACAGATAAATCAATCTACAGAGGGTAGCCCAGGCATGGGCAATCCTGGTCCTCGAGGGCCGCAGCCCTGCATGTTTTACTTGTTTCTCTGCTCCAACACACCTGATATGAATGAATAGATGATTATCAGGCTTCTGCAGTACGGAGGACCAAAACTGACATAATTAGAAATAAAAGCAGAAATATAGGAACCACTAAATAAATACACTTAAAATGCACCAATTAAATTAAAAAAGAGAACTTTATCTCCTGTTTAATATTTTAATTGACTTTCATATTTATTTTTGCAGTTTAGTTCCAATAAATTAGTTCAAGTTCAGTTTATTTATATAGTGCCAAGTCACAACATACGTTGTCTCAGGGCACTGTACATGAAAGAACAATCTAAAGAAGAAACCAGCAGATTGTGTTGAATCACTTCATCACAGTCTCCCATCCTGAGCAAACAGTGGAGAGGAAAAACTTTTCACCACAACATTTACACCACAATAACACAAGAATTTATTCATATTTGTTTTATTGTGCTGTGAATGCACACACGTGCACATGTGTGCAACAGTCAAATTCTGCATGCTCCTCTTTGTATAGTAACTCCAAAGATGGGCTGTGTACAAAGATGAGAAAAAGGCCTTAAAC
>NW_013952780.1:444125-450175 GCF_001266775.1 Austrofundulus limnaeus
GTATAATTTATTGCAACTAAGCTGGAAAAATAAATATGAAGGTCAATTAAATTATGACATGAGGCAAACTCTCCTTTTTTATTTATTTGGTGCATTTTAAATTTATTTATTTATTTAAAGGTTCATTATCTATTTCTGCTTTTATTTCTAATTATGTCAGTTTCGGTCCTCCATACTACAGAACTTGGAAGAAGTAGTTCAGTGACTGAATCACGTGTTGGAGCAGGAAAAATGTAAAACATGGAGGGCTGTGGCCACCCTGGGCTAGTCACTGCTTTAAATCACACTCATACACTGATGGGGCACACTGCAGAGGCAGTGGGGGTTCAGTGTCTTGCCCAGGGACACTTCAACATGGGATTGAACAGTGAGGGAATCAAACCGTCAATTCTTGCATTGGAAGAATTATCATGTCTTTGTGCTTAAAGTTGAGTRTTTTTTCATAACCAGAATAGGACCATGTTTTAAAACCATATCTTTTATATGAAGTGATGTAATTTCAGTTTTTCCTCTTTGTTTGAAACATGAAAAGGGAGAAATCATTGAAGACAAAAAACAAKCTAACCAAAGTGCACCCGCATTTCTCTTAGCTGAATTTCTTTTTGTCCTTTAATTTTTTTTTAGATGCTTTCTTGTTAAGGGATCCGTGCTGTGGATTATATTACTAGAGATACCTAATTTGTTTTTTTTCCTTCCAGTCTTTGATTTTTAGAGTCCTTTTTATATTTTTCATCTTAACAACGATTTGCCTGTGTGTGCAAAAATGAATTGCATCTCCTGGGTGTTTCCTGACGTTTTGCTGAGTTCCTCATTAATATTTATTCTGCTGGGTTCTGAATGTGGCACCATAAAACACACAGGCTTAACCCTAAAGCTTGGGGTTGCCCGCTCCGCCTGCCTGCAGCTTAAAGCCTCTGAAAGGAGTACAAGGTTTATTTCTCGCATCTCCCTGTAGATGTCTGCTCAGATTAGCTCATCTTGACTAATGCACCAGTGGAACCAGAGCTGCATGGCCTCTTCTCACTCAGGCAGTTTTTAAGTCAAAATCTGAAAGGCTGACTCTAAACCGAGTCAAAGGTGAAAATAGACCTCAGATGTCTCGGAACTGGTTGGATCAGAAGTCTTACAGGTATAATTCACTTAAGGGTGGTCTGAAATCGTAATTTCAATTGTTGCGATATTTGAATGTGGGGGGAAAAACATAAAAAAATGTATGTTTACAGATAAAATAAAAATTCTCCCCCTTTCCAACTGATATTTTCATTTCTTTTAAGGGTCCAATCTTAGAGGGGTCAAACCCTCCCATATATTGAACCATGGTTGTCAGGATCATTGAAGAAAAATGAAAGTTTGGATCAACTTTTAAAAAAAATTACATTTTGTTACACACAAATTATTAGTTTATCTCAAAGTAAATGTATGACTTGGTTGACATTAATTATTTTAAGTTAATATCAAACTAAAGCAAAATTTACATTCCTTCAAAGTGAAATTTAAGTTGTATTTATCAAATACCACTATTTTTTACATTGTTAGAAATTAAGTTTTTCAGTTTGGTTGAACTTAGTTTTAATTTGGAATAAAATTCATTAATTTGATGTCATTTTGTTACAGATAATTATTTTTAATTTATATGAAGTTACCAGTTTTTGTTTCAATATTGCAAATTTTAAGTGAACCTTACTCAATACATTTTCTTTAGACAAAAGCAGGCTGCGCTCACCTACTCCTGATGCTTTACACTCAATAAGACACACAAGCTTTGTGTTCACACGCACACAGTCGTCCCCACTCCGTACTTCCAAAGGAAGACTGTTGAGAGGAATCGATGATGGTGTCTGAACCTCCTGACCCGCACTCCGAGTCTTTGACACCATTCCATCAGCCTCCAACGATCATCAGGTGAAAAGAAAAGAAAAACAACCTTTCCACATGCCGGCTGTGAAATTAGATACTCACTCTGGAAAATGCCCACAGCCTTGTGCGCTCCACACCTCAAAAGGTCCTTGAAATGTACTTATCTTGAAAGGAGTACCACCTTGAACGAAAGTTTAACAGCGAGGTGGACGTGCGCMTTTAAGTGCAGCTGAACTTTGTGGGGCTTTAGCTGCTTTCACGGTCATTTCAGTGATGCTGATGAGTGCTTGGTCAAGATTAACAGGCTAAGAGTTTATTTTTGCTTTACAGAAACACACTAGGAAGGAGAAGCGTGCAGGGAAGAAAGCCATAGAAAGGAAGGAGAACATTTTCTCTGGTGATTTTAAATCCCCCAAACAAAGCTCAAAAACTCWATGCTTTGATCTCTGTCTATTTATATCCCCATGCTTTCATGTGGAGTTTGTTTTCTTAATCATCAGAGCTGAAAAAATATGACTCCTTTTGATCAGAGGAGTGCTGTAAACAGGTCATCACATACTGTTTTGGTAATAGAATAGTATCAGCTTGCAGGTGGAATTTCGTACTATATTTCTGTCTAATTCACCTGGAATGTGAATTTCTATGTTTTCAAATTAAATTCCTAATCCAGCCTAATGCATGGTTTTAATAGATTATTTTTAGCATGAGTAAAATCCACATCGGCGGCCTCTCACTTCCCAAATCGTTGCTTCCAGATGTGGACTTTGATCTGCGCGGTCACCGTTAGATTAACTTTAACAGCAATAAATGATAACAGGCAGTCCGTCTTTCAGAGTGGCTGACATTATGCCTTGTTGCTTTAATATCACAGTAAAAATAACTCTTAATACAGTGCAAGTGCATTCATTCAGAAGGCTTAACGTGTGTTTATGTGCCCTCAGGAAATCAGTTATCAGAGTCAGTCATTAGCAGCACAAAGGGAGAACGAGTTTTTGCATTTGATAAATGATGAAAAAAGAAATAAAGCATTTCCTGAAGGAGTCCACATCTCCTGCCACCTTTCACACCCCCATTTTAGTCTAACATCATCTTGTGTTGAGAAATAATGGAGTGTGGCAAATGCAATCTCATATTTTCACAAGATGTCAGTATGAGCAATGAACAACTCTCAGTTACTACCACATCAAATTATCGTACAATGTGGGTTTTTTGGAATTATTGATCGTACAGAGGGCAAAATTATCGTACAAATACGATAATTATGCTGGTCTTTCAACAAGAGGAAGCTCAGTTTCGGCCCACATCATAAAATGTGTCGGTTTATAAATTCTACTCTCCGTTCCTTTTCAAGAAAATGATCGGTGACCCTGTCACCGATCATTTTGAGATCATTTTGTTTAGTTTATAGTATTTATTCATTTCATTTTTGAAAACAAAACATTACGTACAACAAAACAATACAAATAAAATAAAATGAAAGGCAGCAGAAGAAGAAAAAGATCTTGATATCTGCTCCTATTTACAAAAAATATTAATTTCAAACAATAAACCAAATAATAAAACAAAACAAAAAATTCAACTCCTCAAACAATGACTCATACAAATACAAATTAAACAATTTCACATTTCCTTAAAAAATTGCTTCGATTTTTTTTAAAAGGAATTAATTGATCCAATGCTTTTAWAATCATTTTCCAGATTATTCTATAGTCTTTTACAGCAGCCAGCTCACTTTGTTATACCAGGACAGATGAAAAGACCTGTTACTTTCCCACTGTGGGATCAATAAAAAGCTTTTTTTTATTTTACTTTTCCCCACCTTTTGCACCAAATTAATCTGAGGAGTTGATCAGGCCTGCTGTTTAACTCTAAGTTTTTCTTTGTAAACAAGACTATAATGGCTTCTCCAAAATCCGGTCCACAACATCCATCCATTTTCTGTACACGCTTCTTCCTTTTCAGGGTTGCGTGGGTCACTTGTGCCCGTATCCAGCAGTCACAGTGCGAGGGGCGGGGTACACCCTGGACAGGTCTCCAGTCCATCACAGAGACACACATAGAGACAAACGAGACAAACAACCATTCACTCTCTCACTCACACCTAGGGACAATTTAGAGCTATCATTTAACCTAACAGTCATGTTTTTGGTCTGTGGGAGGAAGCCGGAGTACCCGGAGAGAACCCACGCATGCACAGAGAGAACCTGCAAACTCTACCCAGAAAGGTCCCCGGACCGGGATTTGAACCGGTGACCTTCTTGCTGAGAGGCATCAGCTCTACCAACTGAGCCACCGTGCCGCCTCCACAACATTCAAACTGCTATTATGTGCAGCTTGTTACTGGAGCGAGGCTTGTGTGAAGTGTGTCCGCCTGTGAGTGCTTTATGACGGTGAAGGGGCTCAGCAACACCCGCTGGACAGAAGGAGTCAGAAAGAGTGATAGAAGTCCRTCTCCAAACATAAGCAGCTACAGAAATAACACCAGAAATACATGTAGAAGTTCGATTTGTTGCTTGTCGTTTTTAACAAAGAAAATGCTGCTAAAGGGGTTAATAATGTCTCCGCTTCAACTCCAAACAGAAACGAAAGTAAAAACTTTTTACATTTTAGGGGAAGCTGAGCTTCCCTTGCAGTCTTAGAGAAGTCRCCTCTGGTCTGGCAACATTGAAGTAGACTAAAATTGAGCAGAAAACCTGTCATCGTTCACAACTCCTGTTCACTGATTGGCCCAGTTGTAATTCTACCAGAGAAAGCCAAGCCAGTGGGAGAAAGCCCAGATGGAACAGAGAAGGGAGATTAGAATCGAGTGGAGCTGTGTAAGAAGGCAGGGACCAGGATTATTAAGACCAGTTTAGTTAAAATTGGAACAGGCTAAAGCCATGCCTACATTAAGACCTGACTTTGAGCCTCTGAGGGTTAATCTGGTTTAAATGGGATTTTTAGTTGAGGACAAAGCACACTGGCCCAAAACGATTAATGTGTTATTATCCAATTGTTAAAATTGAATAAAATTTTAAGTGAGAGTTGAAATTGTTTCCTTGTTAGAGTATTGTCAAGACAATGTCTGTCATCTGTGATCAAACTAAAAAAAAAAGCAATCAGATGAAATAAAAATGAGTTTGTCATTAAAACGCCCACCACACCTCTCAGGGAAACAGTTTTGAATTGGTTAAAGAGATCAGACAAACTCAAGATTAAACAACTGAGCTTTTGAGATCACCACTATTAACCCTTTCCATATCTTTTGAAACATATCTAATTTTCTTCTTAATTCGATGAGCTGAAGGTTCAGTCAGGTCGAGTATTGATTTATTTTGTTATTATGCCATTGTGAAAGAGAAAGACAAAATGAATTTACCTATGAAATTAATTTGTCTTCTCTTACTTTAATTACAACGAGACTCAAAATATTGAACAAAAACCGCCCTCTTTTTTAACATTGATGTTTGGAACATTATGGAGCTTAGTTCTTGTTGAAGCTCTGTTCTTTTCTCAGTTTTGCTCTAGAATTTGATTACAAAGATTGTTGTGCTTTATGTAAACTGATGGATTGAAGGACATTCACTATAAAAGGTACAGTACAAATGGCAGATGTTAGGGTAAATGGTAACTCTAAGTTGTCTCAGTAGGTGTTAGTGATGGCAATAATGTTTGCCTCGTTTGTCCCTGTGATGGACTGGAAACATGCTATGGGCACCAGTGACACCCACAACCCAGAAAGGAAGAAGTGGGTAATTTAGTAAGGTTTCATTTAGAAGGAAGTCTGTATCAGAAGACATTGGCTACGTTCACACTGCAGGTCTTAATGCTCAGTTCCGATTTTTTGAAAAAATCCGATCTTTCTGTGTGAACGTTCACATTACATTTTAAATGTGACCTGCATCAGACCCCTGTGTGAACGCTCCACAGCACTGAAGTGACACGCATGCACAGTAAAAGACGTGACGTCTCATCAGCCGGCTTGTTTGTTTACAGAGCTAGCATGGATGCTACATTTTGCACATCGAATCGGAAGTTGTTTAATCAGAGCCGATTAAATAATTATCTGACCTGCTTCTTTAGTTCAGTGTTTATATCCGAACCTGCCTCTGACTGGGATGCTCCAGTGAAGCTTTGTTTTTTTTTTGTTTTGTTTTGTTTGAACGAAACTACGAGATGGAAAAAAGTATCGACCGAGTAGCTAACTTTAGGAT
>NW_013952780.1:450482-451795 GCF_001266775.1 Austrofundulus limnaeus
ATATGAGTCAGATGGGTCAAAAAAATCAGATTTGGGTCGGATTTGCCTGCAGTGTGAACGTAGCCATAGTTTTCATGTGTGGAAAAAATCACTCTGATTGTCAATATATAATTGTAACACTGCTGCGAACAGAGATTCTTGCAACAGAACAACTATTTGTTTAGAGGAATGTGGCACTCAGCTGCTCAGCTTTCATTTAAAAAAAGTGAGCACTTTAACACAGCAGTTTTTCGTCAACACAACACTGCCCTGACGGAAATCTAAAAAGCTCACTTCTCACAGGAAGCTATCATACCTAATGACAAGGCTTTAATCTGCATATCTAAAATGGAAAATCTGCAGCTTGAGCTCATTAAGGTTATCGTCCTGGTTTTTGTCAACATATTTCTGTCTCTCCTCAAAGCTCCCTATCAGCAGTGATAGAAACCCATTTACCGGWGCCTCATTAGGACAAACAGACAGATCTAAAATACCAACAGTGATGCTCATCTGCATTCCAAATGTGTAATACAAATGGGACTGTGAAATGAACACCGGGGCCAGGCGTGAGTTCCCATTCATCACTAAGCTAAATCAAAGAAATGTTTTTTTGGATAAACGATGTGTGCTACTGCACACCTCCCCCCATTCTGCATTAAAATTCACACAGACTTTTGTCTGAAGATTAAAAAGAAAAGCAATCAATGACAAAAAGTGGTGGAGTGTAAAAGTTTAAGAAAGCAAAGAAGAAAGCAGCTCTTGGAGGATTTGTTATTCTTATTTTAGCTCCATGATGGTTTGTAGATTTGCTGTGGACGGCGCCTCACATTTTCAGGTGATGTGCTGAAGGGTTGGTTGTGTTTTAAATTCCCCGTTTCATTATTCAGCCTTCACACCCAAACATACCAGGAGGCAACAGCCTTGGCAGCAGTGGCTGTAGATTTATAATTTAAAGTTTTCTTTTGAAGTTCTTGTATTCATGGTTAAAATTAAAGGGGAAAGGGGGGTTAACCCCTAATTAGAGGGGTTGACACCCCCTCCCATTCCCCCATTAATGCCTCTCACTACCCTACTTAGAATTTTTTTAAATAAGAATTTTCTGCTGTGTTTGCACCTCTCATTTGCACAGAGTATTAGGAGAGAAAAGCATGTATTAAAAAAAACAAAACTATTTATTAAAGGTTACATGTCGAGGGGTGAAGAGAAAGCTGGCACCCCAACATAATTTTTTGTTTGTTATACTTCACTTGTTCTTTTTTTTTTCTTTCGTATTTTTCCAGTTGTTCAGCACTATTACACAACCAGCCACTGGGGTGGTGGGGTGGGGTAGGGGG
>NW_013952780.1:452830-454714 GCF_001266775.1 Austrofundulus limnaeus
GTGTGTCGGGCTTCACCCTGGCTGCGATGACAGCCGTTAATCGCTGTAGTTTGTCGCTCCCCGTGTGTCGAGCCCTTTAAGCTTGGGACCCAATTATGGGTCATGAAGCACCTTGGATAATCTCCAGAAATCAATATAAAGGGTAATAAAATAATTGCTGATGTAATATGTTCCCTATAATTATTACAAAAACGCAAAATAAGTAAAAATAAGTATTTATATTTGTATACAACCTGTTTAGATTGTCAAAAAGCCTGTGTTTTTGGGGTTATTAACGAAATCCGTGGACTCAGACCAGTAATATTTGGGGTCACAAGATTTTGCCATGAATATTTTGTGGGTCAGAAGACAAAAAGTTTGGGAACCACTGGTCTAGTCTACAGAAGACATATGTTTGTGTGACCATGCAGTGCCTCAATACCATGGTGATATGCTTTATATCACATCACTTCAGTTGTTTTTTCAAGGTATAACTTCATAAAATTGAGTTTTAAAGGGGCAATTTCACATAAAATCAACTTTTTTGATTTTTATATCATGTTATAATGTTATACTCTCATAAAAAACATGCCCAAAGCCTTGTTTTGATTCATTCATGCATGTTTGAGAAATCCTGCAGCGTTTTTAGGAAGCCATGCAGAGGAGCAAAACGACAGGTGGGGGCCAGAAACGCCTTTTGGTACCAGAAACGCCCCTGGGACGTGTCTTTAAGCCGAACTTTCTCATGGCAGTGCACCCCCTCCCTCCCCACACACCCCGCCCATGACTCCTGCAAGCTCTGGGTCAAAGTGAAAGTGAAACCTAAATGCTGAGCTCTCTCAACATTAGTTCTCACTCAGTGAAGGTCTTTTCAGATTAAAAATACCTTTGAGGAAATGTATTTTCAGATGCCAAGTAAACTGCATCATAGCGCATGCACAAAACCCCCGAACGGGACGGAACAGAAGCAGAAGGTGGTTCTTAAAGAGACAGAGGCCAATTTCAAGYCGTTTAGAAGAGGAAGTGATGAGAAGCCAAGTTTATTTTCTATTTAAACATAAAAACAGCATTTTAATAACAGCTAAAGGTGACATAGATACTTTATTATGGTTTAGTATTTACATATATGCCTGAGAAACATGTAATATAGGCCCTTTAAAGGAAAAATGTTACAAGTAAATAAATAAAAAGCATTAACAAATAGGGTTTAGCTCCTGTATCAGTACTTTATTTAACATGGCATTGCAACAAATGTTTGTTCAGCTAAGTTGTTTAACTTACGTTTTTCAGTCCGTGGTAAAATTCCAAACTTTGTCATTTAAAAAAAAAACTCTGCTGCAAAAATGTATAAATAAATAAAATAAACAATTTGGTGTTTTTGTTTTTTTGTTTAATTTGGTGACATGCAATAAATTCTTGAATATCGTAAGTGGCTGACAAATGTGGCCGACAACAGCTGCAACCCATGAATGGCACAGCTTGTGTCTCATCTGTTCTTTGCTGCAGGTCAGTAAATGTGTATTTTAATGCATATATGTTGACTTTCAAGAGTTGAACTGATTTTTAATTTCAAAGCTAACTAGTGGGGCACATGACCGGACTTATTTCTGTATGCTAGCAGAATTTAGCCACGTGTTTTCAGCTAACTGAGAAACAACTCATTTTTTGATGTTTTTTAAAACTATAAATTCATTGAAATGCTTATTATAAAAAAGAGCATTGCCACAGTCTGTATTTGCTGCAGAATGGACATTTTTGGAGATATTACCAACATCAGGCACTTTATTGTAACTAGTAAAGTTGCCAGTGTGTAAAGCTTGGTAAAGAGACATGCCATTAAGGAGCATTACACCTTTTCAGTTTTTTGTAGTTCAAGACCTGTGTCTAAAGATATAGAGGTAAATT
>NW_013952780.1:455375-467361 GCF_001266775.1 Austrofundulus limnaeus
GTCTAAGTTTTTGATTGACTTTCTAAGTTTTTGGTTGACTGTCTAATTTGGTTGACTGTCTAATTTGGTTGACTGTCTAAGTTTTTGATTGACTTTCTAAGTTTTTGATTGACTTTCTATGTTTTTGGTTGACTGTCTAATTTGGTTGACTGTCTAATTTGGTTGACTGTCTAAGTTTTTGATTGACTTTCTAAGTTTTTGGTTGACTGTCTAAGTTTTTGGTTGACTTTCTAAGTTTTTGGTTGAACTCAAAAAAGATTTGAACTCAAATGTCACAAACTGGGGTAGTGGCGCAGGGAGTAGAGAAGCCAAGCTTGTGATCGGAAAATAGCCGGTTAAACTCCAGCTTGGTGTCCATGTTGCACATGTGTTCACATGTGTGATAGGATAGGATAGGATAGGTTAAATGTAGAGACTTAAAGGCTTATATTATGCAAAATTCACTTTTTAAAAGTTTGTTTAGAGAGCCTCTGCAGGGTGTCTGAGCTCTCCCTTAGAGATAGAGTGAGAAGTTCAGTCATCCAGGAGGGACTCAGATTAGAGCCRCTGCTGCTCCACGTTGAGAGGAGCCAGTTGAGATGGCTCAGGAATCTGGTTAGGATGCCTCCGCCTCCCTGGTGAGGTGCTCTGGGCACGTCCCACTGAGAGGAGGCCCAGAGGAAGACCCAGGACACACTGGAGGGACTCTAAGCGTTTACGCACTGCAGGGCCCGACTTCTAACCCGGATTTGGCGGTTGTGCATAAGCATAGTAGGGCTGGATCCAGCCCGAGTTCTGGAACCTGGCCAGGCAAGGTTCCAATCGGGCCGGCCCCATTTGACGACTTATTTGTTTTGCTCTGATGATTCAAAACGAGTCCGGCAAGTCATTAAAAAACATAAAGATCTATGAAAAAGCAACTGCTTTCATAACGAGCATGTAACAAGCTAATATTGCTAGCTTACTCGTCGATGCCGTCTGCGTCTCGCTGTAGCCGCTTTCTTTTGCTGTTGTATGGCCAAGTACAGCCTTCGGAAACTCTCCGCCCTTCTGCGCATCACCATTCGTTGTCTCACTCAACGTTTAATGACCGTTATGCGCACTTTTCTGGTAAACAGTTCCCACCCACTTCRAGGCGGCTCTGATGACAGTGCAAAACATCCAGGGCTTTGCAGGGCCGGACCTAGGCCATCTGGGGGCTGGTTTGCAGTGAGTAAATGCCTTATGTTTCTCAGGTGACCTGGGAACACCTTGAGAGGAGCTGGCCCAAGTGGCTGGGGAGTGGGAAGTCTGGATCTCTGCTTGAGCTGCTTACCCCGAGACACCACTGGGCTGTAAGAGGAAGAAAATGGACCGGTGGAATTTGGTTGATCCCAAACCACAGAGCGTCACAGAATGGAAGTCCTACCACTTATCTCAACGCTGTCAATGAGTTGATTAGGATGTTTTGGTAAAAAAATCCATTTGTGAAACTAAAGTAACAAATGATCAGCTTGGAGCAGACAGACCGGACATGAATGGAACAGAACTAAAGACAGAGGAGAGTTAAATTTTCTACAAGATTCACATATTTTTGCCCACATGTGGTTCTTATTTAAATAATAACTGTGTCTTCTTCTTCTTCTAAATCTAACAGTTTGGCTATTTCACACAAGTTTTTATCCCCGTTTGACATTTAGAGTTATTTTGTCTAATCCAGTGTTTGTTGCTTTGAATTTACACAGATGACTCTGAATACTCTGATTTTAGGTTTAGGTGGGGTTGATGTGGGTGTGAGAGGATTTTGTTTCTCTCATTATATCATTGGACCAGACTGTTTTTACGACCCACAGCACAAATTTGTGCACAAAAAAGCAACAAAATGAACACCAAGCATCACACATCCTGTCTATTCTCCACAGAAAATGTAACACAGATTGTAAAATTTGTGTGATTTGCGATTCAGGAAAGAAAAATGTCCRCCACACAAATATTAATGCTCAGGGGCCATTACTGCACAGAACCATTACAGCTGCTGTGTTTTTCTGCCCCATAACAACCCCAACCCCCACAGGCTTGATGAGTCAATTATTTGTCTGACTGGATCCTTTCTTCCCTTAATTTTGTCTCCCAAAAATGTAAATTTGACACCTACAACTTGAGCAGCCAATATAAGGTTTAAATGTTTTAAGACGTGCAGCAGCCGAACAATCATTTTGTCAATAGTTAACTGAGTTAGAATATTGCTCTTCGATGTCCACCGCTCCACTCGGACTGCCTGCAGCTCCCAGCTGTTGGAGTGCACTCTGTCTTAAACTGCCTTAGGTTTCTCTGCTTTCCAGCATACAGTCATTTCAATTACTTGAACAGGCCTTGATGAAAACAAAAACAGATTTTTTTTCAAAGCAACAAAGCCTGGCCTCAACCATGTGCAACCTACAATAATTAAAAGCAACAAACGTCCCTCACACATTACTTCTAAGTTTCTAAACCTGACAAAGGTTTGTGTGATGAGTTTACAATAAAAATAACTATTCATGTTTTTGTTGCCTTAAGGCTAAAAACCTCGTTTTATTTTAAACAACTTTTTGTTTCTTTTATTTATCCTAAATGAATGTTTATTTGCTAAAAAACAGGCACAGAGACTGWTTTTTGCACAAAAAAATTCAGAACAATAGCCTGAAGGTTCAAAACTAAATAGCTGCAAATAATTCATAGAAACTAATTTATATAAACTACACACACACATACAGTATATATAATCCCTATCCCATTCCGTCTGACTGCTAACAACAAGGCGGGATAAAAACCTGATGGCAGCGGCAGGAAAAGACGACACAAAGGAGCTCAGCTGTAGCTCCGACCAGAAGATGATAAGAAATCCTCCCCTCAGATTAACGTCAATTCCCTGTGTCAATTTTACTTATTAAACTAACTGGGCCATTAGAGCTCTTCATATTATGCAGACTCGCTTTTTTTTATAAAGCACTTTGCAAACACATTGTGGGAGACACTAAGAGCATTTTATCCAAAAGTGGCAGTTAGAATAAAGGATGATGAAACACACAATTATATTTGAGTCATCCAATTTGCATTTTTTATGTATAAACAGATCATAAATGCAGCTACCGTACAATTATAATGACTGCAGAAGTCAGCTCTTCATGTGACTTATATTCTATAAAGTAAGCTTATTATATGAATGATGTTTTAGTTTCAGTATTAATTACTGGATTGTGATTTTATAGCTTCAGTGGCTTCACTGCGCTCATAGAGCCATATGTTCGGTGCTGAAAACTCACAATTAGTTTGTGCCTCTGAGTGTGGACAAAGCTGAAATGACTACACACACAGCAGCAGCAGTTTGGTCAGTAGATTTGTCCGAGCATTATTCTTCTATCTACTTTTTTTTAATTACATGGAGATCATAACGTCATCAACAATAAATCTGAAAAGTTCACTCTAGCTTCGGGTTTATTGGAAAACAGCTGTTGTTCAGTGTTTTAATAAAATCAAACTCTTGTTGAGCTACCAGAGGGGAGTCACCTGTTCGTTCATGTTYCTACAGTAGTGCTGCTTTTTTGAGCTACGTTAGACCTTATTCAACAAATTTAACTTTAAATCTGGTAAAATGATCCTCCCCTCATGACATGTCACTGTTTATGTCAATACAGCATTGTTGATAGTTATAAAACCTTATTTAGACAAGGTTATCCTTCATTCGATGGCTTGTTTGTTCCTGATGAATGAAAGGCCAGTATCCACTCACCCTTTAGATGTGTTTGGTCTTGTTTAATCCTTGGGGAAATATCAGCCTTTGCCGTAAAACAGGTTAAATGGTGAAATAGTGTTGAGCTGATTGTGTCCAGTGGGTTTTCAGACTTTTCACTGAAAGCAGCTGCCTGCTGAGGTACAAAATGCCATAGCAGGAATGTGGTGGGGCTTGATGATGTAGGTTTGTCTCCATGAGAGGAAACAGTTTTTCTAAAGGAAAAATGTGTGTCTGAAAAAAAGAAAATACAAGTTGAAAGGAAGTTTGTAAAATTAGGTCTTTTTTTCTTTGATTTCATCACAGTTTCAGATAAATGATTTGTAAATTATTTATGAAAACCAGCATGACCTTTAAAATTTTGTTAAAGCACAGAGCTTCGGTAAAAACATTTATAAGCATCAAAACAAAAAGGTTTTAATTAATACTTGCTATCAAATATTTTCAAAAGTCTCATAGTACAGGAAATACATTTGTTGAAACACTTGCCTGCAGTCCTGGTAAATAATTAAAAACAAATAAGCTTTTGAGTCCTGCAAACTGAATTTAAAGCCAACTTCACTTGGATGAGGGTCTCACTGTGGTTACCTAACTGACCCTACCCAAACTCTGACCTGTTAAAACACTAGATCACATAAGCATTCGGAGTGAATTCAGTTATAACACTGCTCTGCTCTTAGTACTCGACATATTTGTTTCTCCAGTTTTTTTGTACCTCCTACACGTGTAGCCAATCAGAAAGGGCGATAACATAAACAYGGCGGGGATTCCGAAATTCAGAAGAAAAAAAAATGTCTTGACTTATCAGAAAGTCTGCTGGATGTTAAAAGTCATTTAAATTTTTTTCCTCTGGTAAAAAATAGTCCACAAACGATCAATATTGTTTCTTCCTTATCGTAAAAGTTTATTTACTCTGAACTCATGTCTCTCTGGAGGTCACGGTAGACCTTTCTTCTGACATCTGAAGTCTCACGTGATTTCACATCTGACAATGTTCATGAATGAAATATCTGTCCGTGTGTGGCATGTTGTCTCTTTCCATGTGGCTGTACATCACACACTGTAGGACCAAACCTGGTAKATCCATGATTTTTTATCTTCACATGGTCTCTCAGTCTTTGAAAATCGRCCACCAATTTTTAAATCTTGCTGTGTGACGTAGGCCTTAGACCACCTTGAGCTGCAGACACATGCTAAAAGATCATGTCATGCTAGCTCGATGCTACCACCTCATGTGGGCATAATGATAGCCTCAATACTTGGCCAGCATGATCTGTCCTGCGTTGAACTCTTGACGGTTTGTGGAGACTTCATGGATAAACTGTCATCACTGAGTCCACAATAACAAAGCACTATAACCTCGCTCCTAAAATGTCATGCATACTTTAAACCCTCCACAACCTGTCATGTTTAAAAGGAGACTTAAGCTAGGTTTATAATTGATGAGTTGAACRTAGCGCGAAGGTGCACACACCAATAGTGATACAGTCACTCTGGCCCCGCACTGTGTCTCAGCRCCTGGTCGTACACCTCCAAAGTTTTCCATCTCTGCATGGGCACCATGCTCCATTTACACAGTTTGTCCTTTGAGCATTTGTTCTCCTTTTTGCAATATTTCACAAGTTATAAAGTGAACTGCCACATGTCCTTTCAGACAATCAATGTAAATGTCAAGTATGAATGCCTAGCTTGCTCAGAGGAGCCCTACACAACACTCAAACATTCAACTATAAATTAGTCCTYAACTTCTCAATACCTAGTTAGGGAMATCTAAAGACCATCCATAATTAGGCTAATTTTCATTGTCATTTTCCAAAATGAAAGGGAGCTAAGAAACTTCAAAAACATAAAAGACAATATGCTACAGTCACATGAAACTGACATCAATCAATGATGATAGTCTAGGGTGGCTCAGTTGGTAGAGCTGTTGCCTCTTAGCAAGAAGGTCCCTGGATTGAATCTCGGCCCAGGGATCTTTCTGGGTAGAATTTGTATGTTCTCTCCATGCATGCATGGGTTTTCTCCAGRTTCTCCTGCTTCCTCCCACAGACCAGGCTAATTGGTAACTCTAAACTGTCCTTAGGTGTGAGTGAGAGAGTGAATGGTCGTTTGTCTCTACGTAACCCTGTGGTGGACTTGTGACCTGTCCAGGGTGTACCCTRCCCCTCACACAGTGACTGCTGGATATGGGCACCAGTGACCCCTATGACCCTGRGAGGAAGAAGTGGGTATAGATAATGAATGGATGGGTGATAATCTGAAAATTCTTATTATCTCATTTCCAAGGATGAAGCACAGAAAAGACAATGAAGGGATTCCCGATCACCAGCCTTCCTGACTTTTGTTCTTGCAAACCATTCTCACTCCCTGCTTGTCATAAATGGACACTTGGTCAGGTTCACTCTGCATCACTTATTGATTCATCGGGTATCCCCCTCTCTTTATTGACTGATACGTCTGATTGGGTTTTAGGTTTAGGGTCATTGTTTTAGTTTAGAGATCAGGGTTACTGGTTAGGTAAGTAAGGTCAGAGGTTGTATGTTTACTGTTAATAGAGGCTGAGTATAGGGTTAATGGTCATGGTTAGGATTAGTTGTAAAACATTTAAAAAATATGAGCATAGGCTCCTTCTCATTCTCATGTTGTCTATTAATGACGAGAGGGGAGTACCCAATGCATCAATAAGTGATGCAGAGGGAGCCTGACCAGGCATCATATATGACGACTAGGGAGTGAAAATGTGCCATCTCTTGGAGACTCCTCTGTGGGGAGTGCCCTTCTGTTGCCTGTTGAATTTGTCTTTCAGTCCCCTGTCTGCTTGTCTTATGCAGGTTGTCCTACTGCCTGCATCAGACTGTGGTCTTGTTTTTTGGCTTGCTTGAATTCTTCTCAATTTAGGTTCTGTATTTGTAGCTAGAGCTATATTTATTTATGAACTGCCACCTGTTTATCTTTTAATACTGTAACATGTTAATATTTGTAACTTGACACTGTATGCACTGGTTAAACCTGCAAACTAAAATGTGCTTTGAAGTGTTTGTGAAAAAAAAACTATTTCTTCTGCGGTGCAGAGCTTCCCTTTATCTTTGCTGAAGGTTTAACCCWCCCTCTCTCATTTTCACACCTGTGTGAAGCTTTGACAGGTGCACCACCCCAGTTAAACTCTCCACCTGCCACTGTTGTGGTGCAGGTCACACCTACTGTACACCAAATGAGTGCTTGACTCCACTCGAGGCTTGTCTCCTTACCTCACTGAATAAATTTTAAAAATCTTAGAAGTAGTAATTTTAGCACAGCTGATTGAGCAAAAACAGGTCTGTAATGTCATTAGATGTCCAGGGGTGCACCCACACCATACATTTTGTATGTTTTCACTAACTTCTGCAATTAGAGCGTGAAAACACAAGCCACAGACTGTCAGTGCAGGTGTATCAAAGTGAATGTCTTTTCTAGAGAAAGAACAACTTATTCTGCTTTATTTTAGGCAAACATACTAAATATCTTGGCAGCTTAATGCCTGATATGAAATAGAACTTTTAAATTTCTTCTGTCTTGATATCCAGAGTTATTCAGAAAATGTCTGGAGCTACAACCCCAGATGTCCATCTATAACTATGGTTAAAGGACAACTAATCTAAATCTACCTGTATTAATTTAAAAGAAATGTTCTCCGGTCATAAACATGAGGTTGTCTGCGAGGTGGGTACAAAGAAGGCTGACATTGTGCATGGCCATAAATGCAGTTTTGAAAGCCATGCACACAAAATTGGCCAAGCAAAACACAGTTGCATCACAAGCTGATCTTTTAGTTGCAAAAACTCTTGAAATTTTGAATTGCCAACCAGTTTCCAACAGCCGCCGTCAAGTAAGATACATCTTTAGATGAATTATTCTGCTTTGAAGTCTCAATGAGGTTTGACAACAAGCTGTGAGGTCTGTGTAAGACAATGTACAAGATACACAAAACAAATTTTAGGGGTTATAGCTCCAACAGTATTTAATACAAACATAAAATGTTTTTCAAAATGTAATGGGCTATTATTTGAGACTTGAACTGGACCAAAAGCACATACAAATATGGATTATTGTGACAAGATTCCACAGAAAGTGGTGTGAAAAGACCAAACCCAGAGCTGACTGCTCAGGAGCAGCAGAACGACATGAGGCAGAGACAATAACCAAAACTTGCAGACATCAGCCTCTCCACTCCAGTCTGATGTAATGATCTCTGCCTTCTATCATAGTCAATTAGTCACACTTTTGGGAGATGCTGACATGAGCCAACACTGATGTAACATCTTTGATATAGACAACAAAGCTCCGCACAATGCATGAAGAGTTTCATCCCAAGTCCAGAAACTAAGAGTAAGGAGGGAGGCAGGGGAATAGTGAGCATCAGAGCTACTGTAATGAAATAACTATGATTCTGGAGTATCAGAAAGAAAGGTCCCAATGAAGACCTGCTCAGTGGAACAGAAACACAATGTAAAAGGAGGAACACAAGGAGCCATTGTGTAAAGATAATGTCCTTTATGGCATGTACCACTGGCAGATTGAGGAAGTGACTGATCTCAATAAATTCTACAATGGGCTATAAAGGGTTGGACTGAAGGACAGCACATGATTGCACAAGAGCAATAGAGGCCATTGTCTAATGTACCAGGCAAGACCCAAGATGCAGGCTGTGGAACGATAGCCCTGAGAGAGTCCAACACAAAGTAGCAAGATGTAAGATCCAGGCAGGCAAAGCATTCATGGAGTGCTATAGCCATGTGACTGGAATAGTTTACAGGAGTTTTAGGAACATCTGTGCCAAAGTCCCAGACTCAAAGTCAGAGATGCCACCAAAGACGTACAGAATAGAAAAGATCAAATACTGTGGGACCTCAAGAGCCAGACTTACAAGCAAATGATGACTAATCAACCGGACATTGGTCACCAGACAAGAGGAGAAGGCAGTGATGATAGATGTAGCAATCTAAATGACTGTAACATCTGAAAGAAGGAGCCTCAGAGGTGTCATTGATCCCCAGAGCACTTGGTGCTGTGACCACAAAACTATGATTGAACTAGACTGAAACTAGGTTTCCTAGTAATACTGTCTGAGTGTTGCCATTAATGAAGTGGAACTATAGAGTGCTCCCACACCAGAGAAAGTGCTTTCACCATGCATTGCTAACCGTATTGTTAGGTTGCAGTCACATGACACGGGTGATGCGTCAAATTCAATTGGGGGGCAGGAAGTGATTTGCTCTGGTTCAAAACACAGTAAATGGATCACAGTGAGTATGCTAATGCTCTAAATGGACAGGAGCAGACAATATATCACAAATAATATGTAATTTTAGGATCTGATCCATATTGTCTTTGTTATGGAAATATTTATTTAACAAAGACAGAAATGCATGGTCCAAGAATGAAGGTACTTTGGAAATGATCAGCTAAGTTTTATTGCAACAAAAGGAAACACTGAGAACATCAGACCGCCCCCCCCCCCCCCCCGCTCCCTGCTCCTACACTGTGCTTCTGCCTTCCTGAGACAGTTGAGGCCTCATATATACATACTGTTTAACAAACAGTATTATGTCATCTTAGCAAGATTTCATCCTAAGGAAATACTAAGTCAAGGGAAAACACAAAGATAAACACAAGTTATATCTAAGGATGACTGTTGTTAACAAATCTTGTTCTACTTTAATCATTCTATCTGCTGATAAACAGCATGTCATGAAAACTTAGGTCATTAAAGAATGCCATGAATTACTGGATTAAACCTAAAAGTATTAGTTCCACCACACTCCCCCATCTGATCATTAAATGATCAATTAAATGATTAATAAAAAAAAACAACACTTTAATGTATTTAAAAAATATGTCAACACAAACCTAAGTATATGTACTTTTCTAAAATCCCAACCCCAGAAATTCAATTTTTATTCCACCCACAGTAATTACTAACCCCAAAACATAATTATTACATAAAAGTCTTTGGATCATCTTGAACAAAAACAGGCTTGTCTGTTTTGAAATATGAAAGAGTCAGAGGTGGTGGTGGGGCTCTGAATTTTCTTAGAGGCTGGTTTAGTGCCAGAGGCTGGAAGATGAGGGTTACCTGGATTTGGGCATGGTGTGAGTTGGATCTTAATCTCGCCAGGTTCTTCCATGTTGTTAGTAAAATCCAGGAGGGGGCATTCCACTTGCTGTCCTGTTGGGTCCTCGGAGGAAGAAGCTTTGAGGTCCTCTGGTGGAGAGAAAGTGTGGCCTTGTCATTCTCCTGTTGCAGTTTGGGGAAACTCCTTTTCCAGATCCTCTGTTTGTGAGGCTGGTTCTGCAGCAGTCTCCTTATCAGTAACTTGCACGTTGTTTTCCATATCTCAGTTTTCTTCAGCAGTCCTTCAGATGTCAGCTGTTGTGATTTCTCCTGTTTGTTTCCAGCCGGAACTTGGTTCATATAACACTTCATGTTGGAAGCCAGAGGTTGTGCTCCAGTTTGATTCAGAGTCATCCCATCAGACTTGAACAGATGTTTTCATCTCCAAAAGAGATCGAAGTTGTCCACATATCTCACAGAGTGGTGGAGAAAAAACATTTCTCTGTAATTGTGGCCATTCGATGTCATCTAAAGCTGAATCCTTCCTGAGAGATATTTTGGTCTGGCACCAAGAGAGTTTCATAGCGCTTAACTCTCAGAAGCAGCTTCCATCTCCTTATCCAGTTGATCTCTTATATCAGCCTTCTCACCCATTTGAATGCATGTTGAGTTTTCCAAACCATTCATCTGTTCCAAACGATGAATCTTGAGCTCCAACACCATCACCTATTTTAGAAGCTGGCAGAAATCCTCTTTGGAAAAGAAAGGAGGCATCTTGAAGCTTTTCGGTACTCACTCTCAGCAGTTGATGTTTCAAAAATCTTTTCAGGTTCTTCAACAGCAAAAAATAAAATCCAGTGTTCTCTATTTATTCAAGATTGTTCATCACGGTTGGTGGTCATCAGCGTATTTCTGTTGTTAAAAATGTTATTTAGATCCAACTGGAGTCACGGTCCTGAGCAGTCCTTGCTCACTCAAATCAGTCCACCTGCGATGTGGCCTTGGTCCGTCGATCTCCTAGTGGATCTTGCCGACAACGCCAATTGTTATGGAAATATTTATTTAACAAAGACAGAAATACATGGTCCAAGAATGAAGGTACTTCATGGAAATGATCAGCTGAGTTTTATTGCAACAACAGGAAACACAGAGAACAACATCAGACAGGTCTCGTGTATACTGTTTAACAAAAACTATTGTATCATCTTAGCAAGATTTCATCCTATGGAAACACTAGGTCAAGGGAAAACACAAAGATAAACACAAGTGATATCTAAGAATGACTGTTGTTAGCAAATCTTTTTCTGACTTTAATCATTCTATCTGYWGAWRAACAGCATGTCATGAAAACTTAGGTCATTAAAGGATGTCATGAATTACTGGATTAAACCTAAAAGTATTAGTTCCACCATAGTCTTAATAAAAAGACTCATCATATAATCTGGAGGCTTTACTGGTGTCAAGGCAATCAACATAAACTGGTGCTGCAGACCTCGTATTATACGACAAGCTAGATGAAAGCTTTCAAAAAGCCTCAAAGCTACAATTTAGTTTCAGGTTGGGCCAAACTTAGGATCCAAAGAAGCTTTAAATGGCTGTCCACTTGTTTCTGCCCGGGTGAATAGTGAGTTGTGCTATTGTAAGTGATTAGCCTATGCAGGGCTGCCAACTTTTCAAAAATCCTAGGAGTGAGATGGGGGTGGGACAGAGGGTGGGGCTTGGACAGCTCGGTGGTAGAGTTGGGTGGTGCAGGGAAGTTTCACCTGTTCCTGCATCCTGTTGGCTAAATCGTACTCTAGAAAATGACTGCAATTACTACTTTATAGACCTGAGTCAGATTTAAAGGTTGAATATGTCAGTATTAAGTATATTCTTGATCAGATATTATGCTTAGAGTAACTGTTAAATTCTATAAAAAGCATTTTATAATTTATGTTCAGTCAAAAATGTTACTAGGTAGGCTAATTCAGACTTTTTCACTCAAGGTCAAGAGAGTGATGGGTTTGAAATTCAGCCTGGGAGCTTAGTTTGGAGAGGCCTTTTATCTAATTGCAAGATGGAAGTAAGCGGAACCATAATTTTAATGCAGATTGTAGAGGTAACCCTGGTGAAAAAAAAAAACTTTTCTATTGTTTTTTCTTTGTCTTTGATTTTAATTTTTTTTACAC